>NW_017189516.1:35083160-35148951 GCF_001704415.2 Capra hircus | reverse complement strand
GTAAACAGTTTATCTTGGACCTGTAGCATCTAGATTGCCTGTGGCTCAAAATAATTTGCATGCCAAAGTGGCATATTTTCAGGAAGCCTGTTCTGACCCCTGCACCACACAAACAAGTGATCAAGTTTAACACCACCTCTAAACAGACGCTTCAGCATCATCAATCCATGATATGATGTACTGAGGGCTAATTAAATTGCATGAGCTCACTCTAATTGTAGGGAAACACAAAACATTCAAACTGGGGAACATTCTACAAGATACTAGATCAGTACTGTTAAAACGTATGTGTATCATGAAGTACAAAGAAACAACTGAGGAGGGACTTTCCTGGTGGTCCAGTGGTTAAGAATCCGCCTTGCAATGCAGGGACATGGGTTCAATCCCTGGTCAGACTAAGATCCTACATGCCATGGAGCAGCTAAGCCCACGTGCTATAGACAGTCTGTGTGCCACAAGGAAAGATCCCATGTGACACAAAGGAGACCCTGCATGCTTCAACTAAGACCCCATACAGCCAAATAAATATATTAAAAAGAACAACTGAGGGACAGTCATAAAAGAATAAGACATACACACTGAACATAATGTGGGTACCTGTGTTGGCTAGTGGACTGAAAAAAATGTCATTATGTGAAGATTAGCAAAATTCCACTAAGATCTGCAGTTTAGTTACTTGTATCATTGTTAATGTTCTGAATTTGATCATTTACATCATGGTTATATAAGGTGTTTCCATTAGGAACATGTTCAATGGAAGTTATACACGAACTATCTGTATTAATTGTTACAGCTTTTCTGTAAGTCTAACATTTATTTAGAAATTATTTCAAAATTTAAGGAAATTAAAACCAAAACTAGTTTGAAGGGACTCCACATGGCCAAACTTGGGGCAATTCAGGCCTCCAAAAAGTGTGATGGCAGTAATGGATTTTAACACCTTGAATACAGAAATACCCAAAAATTTTGTTTAACCATATTCAGCTACATGGAAAAGGGCTGATTATGTAATGGCGAAGTGAGGGGGGTGGCGCAGAATTTTGCCACCGCCCAAAATGTACTAGAGAACAAAACCATATGAGAAACTAATGTATTATACTTAAAGAGCCCAAACTCGCTTTTTTACATTTGCTCATCCTGAAGTTTCACATTTTAGTGAATAGCTTTCTCTATTTAAACATTAACAAATTGGATTTTACATACTACCTTCCTAAAAGGGAAATTCAGCCTTGTTAAAATTCAACTTTCTTTTCTTCTTTCAGTTGTAGGTGAAATCCATGAACAAGTTAGCTTCTTGCTCCTGGATTGTCTATATTTTCTTCAAAAATAAAAATAGTCATTTATTTCAAAATTGTATATTAGTCAAAAGATGTTTATGTGAGACTACAAAGAATATCTAGTAGCTGATAGTTTGATATAAGTGAAATTTTTCTGTTTTATTAAGTATCCTTGACATACACTGATGCTTTTGAACTGTGGTGTTGGAGAAAGACTCTTGAGAGTCCTTGGACTGCAAGGAGATCCAACCAGTCCATTCTGAAGGATGCAGCCCTGGGATTTCTTTGGAAGGAATGATGCTAAGCTGAAACTCCAATACTTTGGCCACTTCATGCAAAGAGTTGACTCATTGGAAAAGACCTGATGCTGGGAGGGATTGGGGGCAGGAGAAGAAGGGGACAACAGAGGATGAGATGGTTGGATGGCATCACTGACTCGATGGACATGAATCTGAGTGAACTCTTTTTGTATAGTTCTTCTCTGGTATTCTTGCACCCTCTTCTTAATATCTTCTGCTTCTGTTAAGTCCAGACCATTTCTGTCCTTTATCAAGCCCATCTTGCATGAAATGTCCCTTGGTATCTCTAGTTTTCTTGAAGAGATCTCTAGTCTTTCCTATTTCTATTGGTTTCTCTATTTCTTTGCACTGATCACTGAGGAAGGCTTTCTTATCTCTCCTTGCTATTCTTTGGAACTCTGCACTCAAATGGGTATATCTCTCCTTTTCTCCTTTGTTTTTTGCTTCTCTTCTTTTCACAGCTATTTGTAAGGCCTCCTCAGACAACCATTTTGCTTCTTTGCATTTCTGTTCCATAGGGATGGTCTTGATCCCTGTCTCCTGTAGTGTCACGAATCCATCTGTAGTTCATTCAGGTACTCTATCAGATCTAGTCCCTAAAATCTATTTCTCACTTCCAACTTGTATAATCGTATGGGATTTTATTTAGGTCATAGCTGAATGGTCTAGTGGTTTTCCCCACTTTCTTCAATTTAAGTCTGAATTTGGCAAACAAGGAGTTCATGACCTGAGCCACAGTCAGCTCCTGGTCTTGTTTTTACTGATGTTTAGAGCTTCTCCATCTTTGGCCTTAAAAGAATATAATCAGTCTGATTTTGGTGTTGACCATCTGATGATGTCTATGTGTTAGAGTCTTCTATTTTGTTTTTGGAAGAGGGTGTTTGCTGTGACCCGTGTGTTCTTTTGGAAAAACTCTATTAGCCTTTGCCATGATTCTTTCTGTACTCCAAGGCCAAATTTGCACATTGCTCCGGGTGTTTCTTGACTTCCTACTTTTGCATTCCAGTCCTTTATAATGAAAAGGACATCTCTTTGGGGTGTTCATTCTAGAAGGTTTTGTAGGTCTTCATAGAACCATTCAACTTCAGCTTCTTTTAGCATTACTGTGGGCATAGACTTGGATTGCTGTGATATTGAATGGTTTGCCTTGGACACAAACAGATCATTCTGTCATCCGAGATTGCATCCAAGTACTTAATTTTGGAGTCTTTTGTTGACTATGATGGCTACTCCATTCCTTCTAAGGGATTCTTGCCCACAGTAGTAGGTGATCTGAGTTAAATTCACCCATTCCAGTCCATTTCATTTTGCTGATTCTAAAACATTAACGTTCACTCTTGCCATCTCTTGTTTGACCACTTCCAATTTGCTTTGATTCATGGACCTAACATTCCAGGTTCCAGCCTTGGTTGGATCAGGGCATTCCCTCAGGAGGAACGGCTGTCAGCAATAAGGAAGAGAGAGAGAGGAATAGAATAGAGGCTGATATTCCTCTGTTTACAGAGGAAGCCAATAAAGCCCCAAGACAACTTACACCATTCATGTAGGACAGGATCCTCCCAGTCTCCCGAGGAGTGAAGATGCAGAGCGCCTTCCTGTTCAGGTTCTTGGAAGCCCAGGCAAATAATGTGACACCGGAGGGCCCCTGTGCTCCAAGGATCAGCCTGAAAAGAAGAGTAAGAGAAAGAGAGCAGAAAGAAAGAAAGAATGACACAGGGGAGTCCAGGCTCTCGTGTTAAACTGGTCCGTCTCTTTCATTTTTCAGGGAAGCTTTTATACTTTAAGTTGTACATAGAGATAAATGTAAGAAGCAGAGTCACACAGTGTCAGCTGCTCTGACCCTTATCATAAAGACAGAGTGTTCTTGCATACCTTATCTTCCCAACATAAAGCAGGGAAAGGAAAAATAGGTGTGCAGGACATAGAACCACCATTCTGAGGAGCTTGTCAGCCAACTTCCTGAGAATTTCATTCATTCATTATTTTAGCATCAACAAAGAGGAAGACAATGAAGATGAAAAACAGGAAGATAATGGGCTAAAACTCTGAGTACAAAGAATATGAAGTACTTACTAGAGGTGAAACTTCTGGAATGATGGAGTATGGGGCATGGCAAATCCCCTGCCTAGTAAACCTATTTATCCACTAAAAATTACAGAATTTTTTAAAATCTATTAAAATCTCTGGAAATTTTCCTAAAACCATATAGCATAGGACAGACATTTATTAAAGAAAATCTACTGCATCATGGTAAGAACTGTGTGAGTCTATGGCATCTGAGCTGCAGCCTGGTCTGTCAGTCACCCATTCCCAGTTCTGTCTCACATGCAGTCTACCAGGCATGTAAAGCAAAGACTGTGGCGGGTCTCTCTCACTCTATCTCCCAGGCTGGGGTTATATTTTCATCCCAGGAGGGTCAGACTGCTGGTTTTTCTCACTCCTCTCATTCCCAAAGTGCAAAACCTCTGTTCTGAATGGGCAGAAGAGAGGAATGGTCTCTGTCCTCACATCCAGTCTTCCCTCATTAGGTGAAAACTCTACCTCAGGTGCTAGAAACCAGGAAGCCTGGCCCCAGACCAGTGATGGAGTGGAGGTCTGGAGGGACAAGTAGAAAAGACCAGGGCCAATGCTTCCATCATCTCCCAGCGCCCAGTGTTATAAGGAGGTTGTTGCTTTGGAAAAGTGGGGCCTCACCCTCAGTTCCAGTGCAGTGGCAACAGGTATTCTTCCAGGAATAAAGGTGAGATTTATTGGACAAAATCCCCTCAGCTCTGCCTGAGAGGACAGATGGACATTATTTGAATCAGTGAGTGGAGAACTCATGCCAGAGAGTGTTGTTGACAACAACAGGGATCTTAGTGGACTAGAGATGTAGTTCAAATATAAATTATCAAAACAGTCAGAAGTTTAATAGTGAGGACCAGGGAAACAGAGCATGATGAAAAGCCCTCCAAGGATCACAGCCAGTCCTAGAGTTTGTAAAGGCTGTGCATATGCATTATGTTGCATCCACAAAAGCAATTAGAGCAGAACATGAAACAGAGCGACACAGACCCATTAATATAGGGCGGAAGTTTTACCAGCACAAGAGGCTTCAACAAACCCGTGACAAAACACTGAGTACCTAACGAGCTACTTTAAGTAGGTGTGACTCCAAAGAAAGGCTTACAAATAATATCATCATCATCTAAGTAGTCTGGAAGACTGTATACATGCCGAAGGTTGCTAATGCAATCTAAATAAAAGAGGGGGAAAAAGAAGAAAAAGAAAAACACAGAGCCAGGGAAATATAGGAAACCATTAATCACACCAAGATACACATAATGGGAGCCCTTGAAGAAAAGCAAGAGACAATGACAAACAACAACAAAAAAAAAACAATTTGAAACAGAAGAGCTGGGAAAGAAATAGCAATTTACAAATCTAAGAAGTTCAATAAACTTCAGGAGCTATAATGCAAAGAGATCATTAGAGTCAAAATGTTGAACACCAAAGAGAGAATTCTGAATGTAGCAAGAAAAAAAAAAAAAGACTCATTTGAGGGAACCCCATAATGTTAACGGATGACATCAGAAGTAATAGAAGTAAGTGATATTCACAAGATGGCAGACTAAGAGGGCTCAACGCCCATCTCAGCCCACAAAACAATAAAACCAATGACTAAATAACTGATAAAACTAGCTCTGGGAGACTTCCGGAGTCAAAGAAGAAAGCTGCAAAAAAATTTTAGAAGACAAAAAAACAGGATCAATTGCATTGAAAGGCATAGGAAGCATTTTTTTATTTCATCAGCTAATCCTCCATTCCATCAAAACTCAGCATCAAGAGGAATCTCCTTAGCTGCAACCATGCATGGGTAGAAGAGAACAAGAGGACTCCAGGGACTCTTGTCACCACTGCAGACACCTGCAGTTTTTGTCACTAAGGCCCCCTGCAGGTTAAAGTTGACGGTGCAGTTTGGACTCGCTACTACCCTCCTCCATCAAAATGACACCCCAGATCAAAATGAAAGAAAAAAACCCCACGTGATCCCTGGCCTAGATACAGAAAAGGCATTTGATAAAGTTCAACATGCATGCATGATTAAAACTCTTCACAAAGCAGAAATATAAGGAACTTACCTCAACACAATAAAGTCCCTATATGAAAAGTACACAGCCAATATCATGAGCAATGAGGGAAAACTCAGTTTTCCCTCTAATATCCAGTAGAAGACAAAGATGTCCACTCTGACCACTTTTATTCAACAAAGTAGTAGAAATTCTAGCAAGAATAATTACAAAGGAAAGAATAAAAGGCATCTAAATTAGAAAGGAAGAAGTAAAGTGATCTGTTTGCTGATGACATGATCATACATGCAGAAAACACTAAGCAATCAATAAAAAATGTTTTAAAATGAGTGAATTCAGTGAAATTACAGGAAACAAAAATTAATCACACTCGTATACAGTAATAATGAACTATCTAAAAAGGAAATTGAGAAAAAATTCCCATTCACAAGAGCAAAAAAAAGGCTAAATTATAGACAGAAAAATAACCAAAAATGTAAAAGTTTTAAACACTGAAAATTATAAAACTTTGATGAAGGAAATTTAAGAAGATACAGATAAGTGGGATGGTATCCTGTGCTCATGGATTGAAACATGTGATATTGTTAACATGTGAGAGTTGGACTGTGAAGAAAGCTGAGCGCTGAAGAATTGATGCTTTTGAACTGTGGTGTTGGAGAAGACTCTTGAGAGTCCCTTGGACTGCAAGGAGATCCAACCAGTCCATTCTGAAGGAGATCAGTCCTGGGTGTTCATTGGAAGGACTGATGCTGAAGCTCCAATACTTTGGCCACCTCATGCGAAGAGTTGACTCATTGGAAAAGACCCTGATGCTGGGAGGGATTGGGGGCAGGAGGAGAAGGGGACGACTGAGGATGAGATGGCTGGATGGCATCACTGACTCGATGGACATGAGTTTGAGTGAACTCCGGGAGTTGGTGATGAACAGGGAGGCCTGGTGTGCTGCGATTCATGGGGTCGCAAAGAGTCAGACACGACTGAGTGACTGAACTGAACTGAACATATCACCCAAAGTGATTTGAGCACATGAACTTGTGTTTGGTAACAAAATGAGTTAATTACATGTATAGTAAATGGCGTTGAACCTGGGCTTTAGCAATCCTTAGCAAATGATACTTTTCTAACTATTTAGAAAAGCCTGAAAATCAAACTGTATAACCAAATAGTTTATAATCAAGAGTTTTATAGTCATGCAACCTATTTTGAGCTACCTCCTTTCTCCTGGAAGTCCTATGCAGATGTGTAGAAAAATGGAGAAATGAACAAAAAACTTGGTACTTTCAGTGAAATCAGGAGACAGAAAAAACTCACAGACTCAGTTGCATATAGATGACATCAAAGGTGAAGCCGCACAGGAAGGAGGTGAATACGAGAGGACTGAGGGAGTGGGCAGAGGGCTTCAGAGAGCTCTGGGATCTCTGACATCTCCAGCCAATAGCTGCTTCTCAAATGAGGGCCTCCCACCTGAGCAGGAACTACAGGAGTATAACTGAGACTAAGAACCTCCAGAGCACTGGGGAAGGACAGACAAGTTCAGAAAGAGTTCAGGAGCCCAGAGGAGGCAGAGAGTAGAACATGCCAGCAAGAAACAGTGTCTGAGAGTGCGTGATGGTGGAAGAAAGGGCCAAGGAGGGAATTAGGAAATCCAGGGCTGGCAGGAGAAGTTCACTTGACTCAGGCTGCGCTCAGAGAGTCAGAATGGGACTGGCTACAGAGTTGGTCATATTGTAAGATGCATATTGTAGTGACAGAGGAGGAGGGTGAGAGCTGTGAGCTGGAAATGATATCCTGGAACATCCTTGTATTCCTCACACTATGTCCCTATTAGAAGTCCAGGAAAATCCATCTCATTTAAATGAAAGCAACAGGAAAGGAGTAAGTTCTGCCAACACAGAAAGGTACTACAGAATAAAGTGGGAATGACAGTAACATTAATTCCTATAGGTGATAGGAAAGCTCATCTAAAAATGGTTATGATGAAGTAGATAAAAATTGGACTCCTCTGTTCATGGAATTCTCCAGCCAAGAATACTAGAGTGGGTAGCCATTTCCTTTTCCTGGTGATCTTCCTGACTCAGGGATTAAATCTTGGTCTCCTATTTTGCAGGCAGATTCTCTACCATCTGAGACACCAGAGAAGCCCATAATTTAACATTACAACAACAGAAAAAAGTTTTTAGAGAAAAGAAAATAGAAAACAAAAATAAATGCTTCAAAAAGCAACTATAGTTATGCAGGAATATCATAGAAATACAAATGTTAAGTACTTAAAAGAAAAGGTGGTCAAGAAACAGGAAGTGATGGCCTAAAAATAGGATGATATGAAATGTGAATTAACAGAATTTAGGAAAGAAACTTAAAAAAATTTAAATGAAGACAGAAGTACAAGGAACGCAGAATAACCACTACAGAAACCACAGTAAAGGACAGAGAAGAAATAAATGAAGACCAAGGTTTAAAGTTTATGGAAACATAAGTAAAAAGAAGTGATTAAAAAAATTAAAAGCAAGTCTCCTTATAAAAATGGCTGATTATACAGCTGAGGATAAAAACGTGGAAAGTGAGCCTAGGATATCTGTTCATACTAGAAAACCAGGAGATTATTAAATAATATTTGAATCATGAGCACCAACAAGAGAAGACTTATACCTTGCCAGCAACAAGACATTTAGAGTATGGATAATAACTACAAAGAACAGAAAACATAAATAAGTTTTTTAACACCTTTAAATCCATTAGTACCCTCTTCTCTCTCTTTATCTCTCTTTCACACACCCCATTATACCACTGATCGACTTTAAGGAATGCAAAGGTTTTAGAAAATAAATAAAAGGAAAGAATTAAGTACTTATCTTGCCATTTCAGGACTTAACTAACTGTAACTTCAGGTACTTCTTTATAGAAACATTCTAGCTATTAAATAATTTTTTAAAAAAAGACTGGAATATCATCAATTTGCAGCAATTATTGAAACAATGGAGCAAAGCAATGCCTAGCAATGGCTGTTACTCTAACAGAGAGTACATCAGTAATACAGTGCCTTCTAATGAAAGTACACTATGTCACTTATGAAGCAGCTTTGTTAAAAATGCAAATCAGAATCTAATGAAAATTGTAGATCTAATCAACAATGTCAGATATGCAAATGACACCACCCTTATGGCAGAAAGTGAAGAACAACTAAATAGCCTCTTGATGAAAGTGAAAGAGGAGAGTGAAAAAGTTGGCTTAAAATTCAACATTCAGAAAACTAAGATCATGGCATCTGGTCCCATCACTTCACGGCAAATAGATGGGGAAACAATGGAAACAGTGACAGACTTTTTATTTTTGGCTCCAAAATTACTGCAGATGGTGACTTCAGCCATGAAATTAAAACACGCTTGCTCCTTGGAAGAAAAGCTATGACCAACCTAAATAGCATATTAAAATGCAGAGATATTACATTACAAAGGCCCGTCTAGTCAAAGCTACGGTTTTACCAGTAGTCATGTATGCATGTGAAAGTTGGACTATAAAGAAAACTGAGTGCTGAAGAATTGATGCTTTTGAACTGTGGTGCTGGAGAAGACTCTTGAGATTCCTTTAAGAGTGCAAGAAGATCCAACCAGTCAATCCTAAAGGAAACCAGTCCTGAATATTCATTGGAAGGACCACTGCTGAAGCTGAAAATCCAATACTTTGGCCATCTGATGTGAAGAACTGACTCATTGGAAAAGACCCTGATGTTGGGAAAGATTGAAAGCAGGAGGAGATGGGGATGACAGAGGATGAGATGGCTGGATGGCATCACCGACTCAATGGACATGAGTTTGAGTAAGCTCCGGGAGTTGGTGATGGACACGGAAGTCTGGCGTGTTGCAGTCCATGGGGTCACAAAGAGTCAGACACAACTGAGCGACTGAACTGAATCAACAATCTACATAAAATACAAGAAACAGGGAAGCATGTTAAACTAAACTACAGGGATTCAATTAGCAAAATCCAGATTGTGCGAAACAGTATAGAAGAACCATTCCATTTGGTTTTTTTGCTTTTTCCAAAAAATAAAGGAAAGAGAAGCATTTTACCAATAAAAAGAATCAAGGGACATAATCTATTGCAACATATAGGCTTTATTTGGAAGATAATTCAAACAAATGATAACAAAATATGTACAAACTGTGGAAATGTAAACACTAACCAGCTATTAGATGACATTAAGCTGTATTTACTACATAGAGGTGATACTGATATTTCTATTTTTTAAAGTTTCTTTCCATTTAGAGATACATTCAGAAATATCTACAAATGGAGTAATATGATGACTGGGAACTATTTCAAAATAATCAAAAGGGTATGGTGGAGAATGGTTTGGATGTTTGTTAAGAAAGTGGGTAGGTTTATCAATGAAACAATATTGACATCTATTATTTTTTTCTCTATCTTATTTTTATGATTTCTAATAATAAAACATTAAGATATTTCTAGACTTGCCAATAAAAGGAATGCTCCTGAATGACATTTTTGAGAAATTTTCTTTAGATTAAGGAAATTCCCTTACCGTCTATGTTTTTATCAAAAAATTGTGCTAAGCTTTGTAAAAAATATCTTCTGCTTCTGTAGAGATGTTATTGTTTTCCTCTTTTAAGCCACTGACATGATTTTTGTAGATGTCTTTTATGTATTTTCCAAAGTAGAGATTCCTGAAACTCTATTTGAATCCAATGCAAAAAAAAAAAAAAAAAACCCACACAAAATTATAAAAAATCATTCAGACAAAAGCTTGGAAAAAATGCACATAATTTGACTCCTCAAAAAAGCTCAAAGGAAGCCAACAAAACAAATATTCAAATATATTATTTCAGAAAATGCTCCTGAAACAAAGGAAGATTTGAGTCTACATTTGAATGCCAACACTGTGTACTTGATGAAAATGATCCAGGATAGTAAATCTCAAGACATATTCTGGTAAAATCATTGGATTTTTAAGAGGAAGAAAGAATTCTATGGCCATCCAGGTAAAAGTGAAAAAGTATAAGAAACTGAGTTGGTATTAGATCTTTTTCAATAGCACCATTAAATGACAGAAGACATTGAAGTAGGACTGCAAGAAATTTCTTAAGAGGAAAAAAAACAGTTAGAGCCAATGATCTTGTATCCAAGCAAGCTGTCCTCCAAGAGTTTAAAACATTCAGTAAGCAGGCTGCTATCATTTCATGTGCCTTTCCTGAGGAATAACCTAGGGAAAAACCTAAACATAGCTTTAGTCAACTAGTAATGATCAGGAAAACTTTTGGCAAAAAGACTGCTGATGAACATATGTAACTGTACATTTAAGATAAAATAATGGCTTGAAACAGCATGCCAGAGTTAAGATTTAAATACTCTATGTTCTGAAATTATATATAATACAAATAACAAAAAAATGAGATAGAAAGGAGGAGAAAGACAGGAAGTAGAATAAGCTTACAGATGACCTCATGCATATGAGCTATAAACCACATACGATGTTAGGCTGAAAAATCAAATGAGGTATCCATAACCTTAAGAGAATCATTGGATTCTACAGAAGAACATCTGCAAGTAACTAATATATTAAAGGAATCAATTGCAGGCATTCACCAATGTCATTCCTGAAATATATACATTTTAAGCAGTAATTTTTAAGTAAAAAAAGAAATCATAAGGAGAAATCTGGAAAATCATGAGTTAGTATGGCTTTTCCACTAATTATGTGATTTTAATAAGGAACCAAATCTTCAGCTTTCAAGAAGTGATTCATTAGGTGAACAAAGGGGCGTATTTTTGCTCTTTTGGTCTGATTTGAAGAAAAAAGCAAGTGTTTTCAACCCATCAGCCCTGTGTTAAAATCTCATCCCTTCCACTTATTATCTGACTTGGGAAAGGAGCTTAAAATGGCAGAGGCTTATTCTTGGTATGCACAATGGAAAGACGGGCATTATCTGGTAGATGCCCACCTAGAGTCTATTTTCCTCTCTTCTTTACTAACATAACCATGATGTTGTCCAGGCAACATGCTCAGCTAAAGTACTTGCTTCTCTAGTACTTCAGCTAAAGTACTTTCTTTCAAGCCTCCCTTGCCATGAGAGGTACCCTTTCACACAGTTCTAGTCAATCTAATCTTTCATTATTACCTTAGTTTCATACCAAAGAAAAAGGGAAATTATTTTCAAGCAACATCTATTATCTTCTTTCTTGTTCTCTGGGCTTGGTCTGGAGCTTAATGGCTTGCAGACATATTCACTAAGGTTTCCAAGTTGTTTTCCAAAACTGCTGCAGCATCTGCGACATGACGGTCTACCTTGGAGAAATACGGATCTCCAGTTACTGCAGTGGAAATCAGAAGTGGCTTTTCACTCTCTCATGATTAGCCGTATCCAAATAAACCTCAAAAGAAAGGTCACTGAGCTTTCTAACTCATTGCCCAAAGAATCTCTCACCTCCCCTGTCATCTGCATTAAACTTTCCCAATAGGTATGGACATGGCAAGTTCCTTTAGAACACCACTTATTGTCCATACTATCATGTCTGTGCTCTGGGAGGCTAACCTCAAGTCAACAGATTATTATCAGCTAGGTCCCTTTGAGCTCTCCTTCTGGTTGGGTTTAGGAAAAGGAAGACAGCAACAGGAGACCAGGATATACATCCTTTCACCCTCCTGTCTCTTGGGCCAGAATCTTGTACTGGCTGTCTTTTCCCAAGGACTTGAGTTTCTACTGGGTGACTCTCACTTGCACCTATCAGTTCTCTTGGGGTTCCAGTGGCTGACTCCCCATGTCCCTTCACACCTAGCTGCTAATTCTCATCCACAGTGCTAGCAATGGGATCCTTCAGAAAACCCGATCAGTTTCCCTTAACTCTGCCTTTCACTCAACCTCAATCACCCCTTTCTGAGTGTGGCATTTGCTTCATGCCACAAAACTGATGGATCCACCACTTTACCTGGCATGGTTCTTAGCCCATAAACAGTGCTTAACAGGTGCTTCTTGCTATTTTTGTTTTTATATGGACAAAGTGGTTAATACATCTAAATTTGGTTTTGTCCAATTTCAAGCCGGGTTTTTTCTTTTCATCTCATGGTATTTCTGGCACTAGAGAATTTCGAGTTATTGTCAGCCTTTATAAAACTTCAGCTTAAGGAGTACAATGTGATGATTAGAGGGGTCAATGTATATGGATGTGTTTCTAAAAGTTCAAAGCCTAGAACTGAAAACAGTTTAAAATGGAAAAAAAAAAAAAAAGCAGAGACAAATAGCAATGAGTAAAAGATGTGGGGCTACAGGAGAGAGAGTCGAGTAAGTAAAGGTTGTTATGGTTTGGAGAGTTCAGATGGCCTGGGGAGTTTGGGCTGTGCCTAAGTGACTGGCACCCACTGTGAGTGGGAGGTACGGGGCAGCTGGGGTGCAGCTGTCTTGCCCCTTGATGGAAGGGCTGAAGGGTGGGGAGGCCAGAGAGGGCATAATAAATGTCAGATAACATAGGCTGCTTGGGCTCTTTCCATCGAGTGTAAATGAATCAGAAACAAGTTCCAAGCCGGCCTTCTCATTATGGGCCCTGGGGCATAAACCAACTGTAGGCCCAGTTTGGAGTCCAGAAGCTCTACAGATAAGTGGAGACAGTTTGAACTGGCCTGTGGGCTCTACTTCCATGGAAACCCCTATCTTCTTCTCAGCCCCCAAATCCACAACTCTGTGGCAGAGACTTTCACAGGCAGTTATTCTGTAACAACAACAACATGCTATTATTTTGAGAGAGGCACGTGCAACTGTCTTTGCCCAAATATTTATTTTGATCAAATGAATGAAATGTGGTGAGACAGCTGCACAGAGTAAAGTGAAAGTGGTAAAATCATGGTATTTTTTTCTCTCCATCAAACATCTTATGAGTCATGTGAGCCCAACTAAATGACAAACACGTTCTCTTGCTTGAGAAGACCATAAGAATCACACATTTTGAACAGGAGCTCAAGCTGTAGAGGAAGATATGCCACAGTGAGGGTGGTGACATTACGAAAATGGAAAGTAGCAGTTCCATGAGTGGGCCTGGTGCCCTAGTGAGACGGGATGGCCCTTCTCTCTGTCCTGCCCACTCCCAGATTTTCCTTCACTTTCCGCTGCGCTTGTCAAGCTCAGCTCTTCAGTCAGGGCCGAGATGTTCTATTACTGATGTGTTTTCAGAACAGCAGCCTAACTGTCTACATGCTAACACGCTGCCTGAGTGTGTGGCCGATGGGAGCCGATCAACACCCCACGCACCTGTGTTTCCAGAGTCTCAGGCGAGGTGGGAGAAGGATGCTATTTCTTTGGGGAGGATAAAGGTGGACGTGTCACCAAGTCCAGCTCTGAGCAAGGTGAAGTCCAGGGAAGAAGCCTTCTAGGGCCATGCTGAGACTCATCTCTGAGGAGCCCCGGGTCAGGAAGTCTTCTCATCCTACGTGCAGTGATATCTGGTGACGAGTTTCTCACCTTAGGCAATTGAGGGAACAGTCGGCCAGACTGTACAGGAAAGCTCGCCGTGAGACGCCTGCTGCCAACATAACGCCTAGCTCTGGTTTTATTTCTCTCTGTTTGGATAACACAACTCGTTCTTACTGCCTTCACTGAATTAGACTGCCAAAGAAACGGCCAGTTTGGAAGAACATACACTAAAAAATCAACATTCCCGACTCATCTTGAGATCACAGCAGCAACAGGGATGTATTTCTAAAGAGCCAGAAAGAACAGAGGCAAGTGGAGGAGAGAGGTGGTCTTGCCAGACTGTGGCATCACCTCACATGAACACAAAGGTGTGAGGAAGAGAGCAGACGTGAGACGCCACTGAAACATGATGGATCTCTTGGAAATATCAAATGCCCAGCACAAAATGGGCCCCACCACAGCCACCGATCTTTCAGTAACTTCCATTTATTCCTATTTCCCTCCTCTGTTCACTTTCCGCTTGCACAAAATAAAAAGACTCCAACTTGGTTTTATTTTGAAATCCTAAAATTAGTCAATAGATATGCCCCTCAGGAAATGGGTTTGGCTCATCAATGAAGAGCCTTGCTCATGTTTCCTCTTGAAATGGATGTCATTACTCAAAATGCAGAGTGTTCTAATTGTCATATTTGTGGCAGAGCTGTTAGTGATTATTACATAGCTGATTCCTGCAGCATAGTTTCCTTCTTTTTAATATTTTATTTCTGGCAAGCCGAAGTTTTTAGTAGGCTGGATTCTGTGTAGAACTGAGACAGAGACAAGGGTGTAGAATTCAGGATTTACAGTGATAATTCACCTCATGAATTTCATCTACTTTGAAAGCATATCCAATAGCAATAATGCAGGGGATTTCATCACAAAAACCTGGCTACTTATGTCTTATCTTTAATATGAGCAAAATGATAGAGGAGCCTTAGCTTAGGACATCCTTTATCATTTTTTTTTGCATGAACCTCCCCAACTCTATCTCCACCATTCAAGTTTCAGACATTTTTCTAGATTTGAAATAACTTCTATTGTTCAAGATATGGCAACAACATCATACTTTCCACCATGGAAAGCCTTTCTCCCTGACTTTTCCTATGGGGAAAAACATGGAAGAGAAAAAATAAAATGTTAAGAATTAGCAGAAGTACTTAAAATCTTCCTGCTGCAATTCAAATATTTTCTCACGTACTCTTAAGCAAACTCTGTATTTCAGGTTATCTGCAGGAAAGTTGTAAATTTCCTATATAAACAGAAAAATGTTTAGAATGGTAGTGGTATAAAAATAGATGTACAGATCAATGAAACAGGATAGAAAGCCCAGAAATAAATGCAGGCACTTATAGTCAAAAGCCTCTAAATGAAAGTGAAAGAGGAGAGTGAAAAAGTTGGCTTAAAATGCAACATTCAGAAAACTAAGATCATGGCATCTGGTACCATCACTTCATGGCAAATAGATGGGGAAACAATGGAAACAGTGACAGAATTTATTTTCTTGGGCTCCAAAATCACTGCAGATGGTGACTGCAGCCATGAAATTAAAACACACTTGCTCCTTGGAAGAAAAGCTATGACCAACCTAGACGGCATATTAAAAAGCAGAGACATTACTTTGCTAACAAAAATCTATGTAGTCAAAGCTATAGTTTTTCCAGTAGTCATGTATGCATGTGAAAGTTGGACCATAAAGAAAGCTGAGTGCTGAAGAATTGATGCTTTTGAACTGTGGTGTTGGAGAAGACTCTTGAGAGTCTCTTGGACTACAAGGAGATCAAACTAGTCAATCCTAAAGGAAATCAGTCCTGAATATTCATTGGAAGGACTGGTGCTGAAGCTGAAACTCCAATACTTTGGCCATCTGATGTGAAGAACTGACTCATTGGAAAAGACCCTGATGCTTGAAAAGATTGAAGACGGGAGGAGAAGGGGACGACAGGGGATGAAATAGTTGGATGGCATCACTAACTCGATGGACATGAGTTTGGGTAAGCTCCGGGAGTTGGTGATGGACAGGGAGGCCTGGCGTGCTGCAGTCCATGGGGTCACAAAGAGTCATACATGACTGAGTGACTGAACTGAACTGACTTATGGTCAATTAAAACTACTGCAAAGGAGGCAAGAATATATAATGGAGAAAAGATAGTCTCTTCCACAAGTTGTGCTGGGAAAATTGGACAGGTACATATAAAAGAATGAAATTAGAACACTCTAACACCATATACAAAATAAACTCAAGATGTATTAAAGACCTAAATGTGAGACTGGATACTATAAAACTCTTAGAGGAAAGCGTAGGTAAATGCTCTTTGACCTAAGTTGCAGCAATGTTTTTTTTTTTGAATCTGTCTCCTCGAGTAACAGAACTTAAAACAAAAATAAACAAATGGTACCTAATTAAACTTAAAAGCTTTTGCACAGCAAAGGAAAGCATAAACAAAAGAAGACACCCACAAAGTGGGAGAAAATATTTGCAAATGATGCAGCCAACAAGGGATTAATCTCCAAAATACACACAGAGTTCATTCAGCTCAATATTAAAAACACAAAACAAAGAACAATGTAATCAAAAAACTAGCAGGTCTAAGTAGACATTTCTTCAAAAAAACATACAAATGGCTAACAGGCACATGAAAAGATGTCCAACATCACTAATTATTAGAGAAATACAAATCAAAACTACAATGAGGTATCCTCGCACAGATCAGAATGGCCAACGTCAAAAAGCCTACAAATGAATACTGGAGAGGGTGCAAAATAAAGGGAACCCTTCTACATTGTGGGGATGTAAACTGGCACAGCCACTATGGAGAACAGTATGGATGTTCATTAAAAAACTAAAAATAGAGCTACTGCATCATCCTGCAATCCCACTCACGGATATATTTCTGGAGAAAACTAATTTGAAAAGATACATGTACCCCAATGTTCGCAGAAACACTATTTACAAAAACCAAGATGTGGAAGCAACCTAAGATTCCATCAATAGATGAACAGATAAAGAAAATGTGGTATATATACCCAATGGGATATTACTGAGCCACAAAAAAGAATGAAATAATTCCATTTGCAGCAACATGGATAGACCTAGAGATTATACTAAGTGAAGTCAAACAAAGAGAAATATATGATATCACTTATATGTGGAATGTAAAAAATGACATAAATGAATTTATTTACAAAATAGAAATAGATTCACATTGAAAACAAACTTATAATTACCAAAGGAGAAAGGCAGTGAGGGGAGGGATAAATTAGGAGTTTGGGAATGAAATATACACACTACTATATATGGCGTAGATAGCCAACAAAGACCTACTGCATAGCACACGGAACTATACTTAGTATCTTGCAATACTCTGTAATAGAAAAGAATCTAAACAAGAAAAAAATATATATATATATAATCTTACTGATTAATAATCTGATCTGTATTGAGTAGCATAAAATGAGAACAATTTTTAGTTTTTGTATATTTACAGTGTTAGGGGTAGACTGAGCTCAGCTTGTTGGATTTCACTTGGAGTCTCTCATGATACTGCACTCCAACAATGGCTGGAGCTGGAACCACCTCAGAGCCTTTCTTGCTCACATGTCTGGTGGATGATGTTGGTTGGGACCTCAGCAGGAACTATCAACAGAAATACCTACACCAGGCCTCTCTATGTGGATCGGGCTTCCATGCACCATATCAGCTTTGTTCCACAGGCAAGTGTCCTAACAGAGCCAGCCAGAAGCCATATTGTCTTTTCTAAACTAGCCTCAGAAGTTATACACCATCACTATAGCTGGATTCTCTTTATTAGACACTATTAACTAAGGCTAGTCCACATTCAAAAGGGGGTGAGGTGGGAAATGAGACTTCACCTCTTGGTGGAAAGAGTGTCAAATACTTTTCAGTACGTTTTAAAACCAGACACTCACCTTGCCTCTAAGATACTGAAACTTGTGACAAGTTTGGGATGACTACTTTTCTCTTGCTTAAGGTTCCTCTATTTCTTACTAGGCTTCTGGCATGCTTCTTCAGAGCCTATGTCCTTCCTAACTACATCGCCACACAGCACACAGCATAATGACCTACAGCTTTCTATCTGCTGTCATTGTGCTTCGTCCTAAGACAACACTGCTGAGTTCTATCTTGACTTTCTTGTGCTTCAGGGGACAATAGGCTATGCCTGGATTAATAACAGCTTTCACTCTGTGTTGCTAATGGCGGGGCTTTGGTAGGGCTGAAAGGTTCTGGATATGTTGGTTTCTGGAATAAATGCAAATTTCTGGAAGTTTTTCCATTATTCTATTGCTTTTAGTCCATAAGGTGCTACTCTCAACTGACGCCTAAAGACAAGAAGACTCATGGAAGACCATGTATGGCTATACTAAGTGAACTAAGTCGATTTTAAATTTGATCTAATTGTCAATCTGTCTGGTTGAAGAGGTTCTGAAAAAAGATCAATGTATTCATAGCATGGTTCCAAGAATCAAAAGGTTTAAGTGCCTATAGTCATGAGAGATCACGGGAGAGTCAACAGATTTACCTTTCTAACTACTGTCCCTTTATGACCAGGCTTCCAAGAAGTTGCTGTCTGGAACAGTACTCTCTGCTCTTTGAAATTTGAAACCTTGAAAACTTTTTTTTAATATATAAATTTGGCTGTGCCAGGTCTTAGTTACATGTTGGATCTAGTTCCTAGTTCCTAGGGATCGAACCTGGGCCCCCTGCATTGAGTGCAGAATCTTAGCCAGTGGACCAGCAGGGAAGTCCCAAAACGTTGAAAACTTTCAATAATATAAATTTGTCATTAGTAAATGTAAGACCCTAAATATTTCTACAGTTAGAGAAGTAATGAAGAATACAATACCAGGTGATTATCCTATTTGTTAACCTAATTTAATGTGTTATTTGAAACAAGAGTGTTTTAACCAGTAAACTACACATTTTAAATCAGGTTAACAGCCTACCTGATTCATTTGGCTTTGTGGGATTTAATTTGCTTTAGACAACATTAATAAAGAAAATTAAAAACACAGATAAATGGAAAGACATCTCATGTTCAAAGACTTTAGAATTAATTTTTAAATATCTGTACTACCTGAAGTGATCTAAGATTCAACACAATCTATTAAAATCCCAGTGGAATTCTTAACAGAAGACAATCCTAAAATTCATATTGAATCACAAGAGATAACAAAGAGCTGAAACAGTCTTGAGTAAGAACAAAGCTGAAGACATCACACTCACTGATTTCAAAATACTTTACAAAGCTATATGGTACTAACAAAAAGACAGATACATGGACCAATAGATAATAAAAAGTCCAGAAATAAATCCATGCATCTATGGTCAACTGACCTTCGACAAGGGTGCTATGAACACAAAATGGGGAAAGATAGTCTCTTCAACAAATTGTGTTGGGAAAACTAGATAGTCACATACAGAAGAATGCAGGTAGACCCTTAACACATATCATATGCAAAAATCTATTTAAAATACATTAAAGAATTAATTAAACATAAGGCCTGAAACCATAATACTACTAGAAGAAAACTTAGGGGAAAAGCTTCTTGACATTGACTGGAATGGGCAATGATTTTTTAGACATGACACCAAAGCACAGGCAACACACACACAAAATAAACAAGTCAAATTGCACCAAACTAAAAAGCTTCTGCATAACCAAGGAAACAATCGAGTAAAACAGTAACTTCTAGAACAGGAGAAAATATTAGCAGATCATTTATCAAATAAAAGGTTAAGAACCAAAATATAAGCGTAACTCAAACAACTCAGTAACAATAAGTAAGTAAATAACCCCAGGAAAATCAGGGAAAGGCAAATCAAAACCACAATGAGCTATCACCATTAGAATGACAATTATTGAAAAGACAAAAGGTTAGGTGTTGGTCAGGATGTAGAGAACAGGGAAGGAACCCTTTTGCACAGTTGGTGGTAATGAACTTGGTTCAATCATTATAAAACATACTATGGGGGCTCCTCAAAAAATTAAAGAAAAAACTTCCCTCTAATCCAGCAATCCCACTTCTGGGTATATATTTAAAGGAAATGAAATCAGTATCTCAAAGAGATATCGGCAGACCAATGGTCACTGTAGCTCTATTCACAACACCAAGAAGAAACCTAAATGAAATCTAAATGAATCTAGAGGACATTTTACTAAGTTTAATAAACTAGACAGAGAAAGACACATAACTGCATGATCTCATTTATATGTAAAATAAACATAGTCAAACTTATAGAAACAGAATAAAATGGTGGATGACAGGGGCTGGAGGGAGGGAGAAATGGAGAGGTAATGGTCAGAGGGTAAAAATTTTCAGTCATGTAAGATGCTCAAGTTATGAAGATCTATAATTTAATTTATAGATTTAATTAAATAACTTATTAAATTTATAAATTTAATTTATTTATAAATATGTAAATTCATAAATTTATTTATTATTAATTAAATTTATAAATTAGATAATTTAATTTATAGCAATGTGACTAAAATTAACAATATGGTATTGACTATGTGGTGGCTCAAACGTAAAAGTGTCTGTCTACAATGTGGGAGACCTGGGTTCAATTCCTGGGTTGGAAGATCCCCTGGAGAAGGAAATGGCAATCCACTCCAGTACTACTGTCTGGAAAATCCCATGGACAGAGGAGCCTGGTAGGCTACAGTCCATGGGGTCTCAAAGAGTCAGACACCACTGAGCGACATCACTTTCACTTTCTATTGACTGTGAAATTTTCTAAATGGCTAGATCGTCACTGTTCTTACCACAAAGAAAATGGGAACTATGTAAGGTAATTGATATGATAATTAGCTTGACTGTAGTGGTTATTTCGCTGGATATGAACATCAAAATATCAGATTTAATATATACAACTTTATTTGTCAATTATATCACAATAAAACTGGAGACATTAATGCATTCAATATGAAACAAAATTTGAATTCATTTGCCTAGCACAGCCATATATAATTATTAACAGAAGAAAAACTTCCCACTGTGTTAAACTTTGAAATAAATTTCAAAAAAAATACTAGTGCTTTATAGTCATTTCTTGGTGAAAATTGCCTTTGAAATAATTTATGAAGTGGGAAAAATGAGATTTTAATAATATGGAATGGAAACCAGTTTCTGGTAACACTTGCACAACATCAGGGAATATTTAGTATGTAAATATGTTTAACAGTATACTTTGTGTTATGTTAGCATTTTTATTAAAGACCCTAGAGCATTTTCAGTAGGCTTATTAAAATTTTCATTTCTCTGCTCTGATTAGGGAAATGCTCACATCTTATACCTGGTATGTCCCTTATAGTTCTAGAATAGTTACAACAAAGAATTATAGAGCAAATGAATCAGATTGCTGACTGTGAAAATAAAATTATTCAATAGGATGACCACAGACCAGGAATTTGAATAAATCCAAAAATATACATATAAAACATATGTTATCACCATTTGTTTTGTTCTTTGACTGTAAAAGATAAATTAAGTCTCCAGGAATGCAAAGCCATTGTACACTGCTTTCTCTCTCAAAGTTAACAGTTAAATGTTCTTTTTTTTTTTTTGACTTCATGGCTTGTGGGATCTTAGTTTCCTGACCAGGGATCTAACCCACATCCCCTGCATTGCAAGTGGGGAGTCTTAACCACTGGACTGCCAGGGAAGTCCCAAATGTTCTTCTAGCAATGAAAACAATCAGAAGACCCCCACCCTCAGCCCACACACTCAGTTCCAATAGAATATGTTACAGTGCACCATGTCAGAAACCAAAGTATTCTTACTGGTTGCGTTTTGCTATCACAAATTGATACCGTTATCACCATTTCTTTATCAATCACTTTTCCCTGAATTAACAAGCTAGTCTTTTTATGGCTTCCTCTGTAAACTATGATTAACTCAGTATTTCCCAGGATCTGTATATCTGAGAGGTGAATGCAACTGGTTATGAAAGAAGTTGGTAATATTCATTCATTTTCTAAATTAGATTATGACACTAGGTGGCAGACTTACAAGATTGGTATTATCTTGGAATATTCTCCAAATTGCAGACTATGAAGCATAAGCCGTACAAAGTCAATTTATAGCTACTCCTTTTCCCACTTTAGGTCCTTAAGCTTACTTCTCAATAGTCCAAGGAAACCAGAACACAGGCAAAGTTTAGGGAAATGCTGCCCTGCTCTGGCTAAGAAATAATAGAAAGAAGAGGAAAAGAAAGAGAGGAAAAGAAGGAAGCAGTTAATGAATTTCCCAGCTTCTGACTGCAAATTATGGAAAGGAGGTACTTCTTAAAAAATTTAACTATAGTTGATTTACAATATTATGTTAATTTCAAGTGTAGAGCTTCAGATTCTTTTCCATCATATGCTATTACAAGATACTGATAGTTCTCTGTGCTATACAGTAGGTCTTTGCTGTTTATTTTATACATAGCAGTGTGTATATGTTATTCCCATTCTCTTAATTTCCCCTCGCATTCTATTTCCCCTTTGGCAACCATAAATTGTTTTCTGTCTGTGAAACTGTTTCTGTTTTGTAAATAAATTGATTTGTATTATTTATTAAGATTCTACATATAAGTGATATGATATTATATTTGTCTTTATCTGGCTTATATCACTTATAATGATAATCTCTAGGTCCATCCATGTTGTCACAAACAGTGATACTTCATTCATTGTGAATGCTCATTCATTCATCTGTGCCCAACCCTTTGTGACCTCATGGACTTAAGCCTAAACCAGATTCCTCTGTCCATGGAATTTTCCAGGTAAGAATACTGAAGTCGGTTCCCATTTCCTTCTCCAGGGGATCTTCCCAAGCCAGGGATTGAACCCGTGTCTCCTGCACATCCTGTGCATTGGCAGGTGTATTCTTTACCACTGTGCCACCTGGAAGCACCTATATACACACAGAGACACATATATACCATATCTTTTTAATCCAATCGTCTGTTGATGGGCACTCAAGTTGCTTCTATGCCTTGGCTGTTGTGAAGAGTGCTGCTATGAACACTGGGGTGAATATATCTTTTCAAATTAGAGTCTTCATATTTTCTGGATATATGTCCAGGACTGCTAATTCATATTGTAACTCTATTTTTAGTTTTCTAAGGAATCTCTATACTATTTGCTGAAGAATGTTCAAACTACTATATCAATTCAGTTACTTGGTCTTTGCAACCCCATGAACCTCAGCACGTCAGGCCTTCCTGTCCATAACTAACTCCCAGAGTCCACCCAAACCTATGTCCATTGAGTCGTTAATGCCATCCAACCATCTCATCCACTGTCGTCCCCTTCTCCTCCTGCCCTCAATCTTTCCCAGCATGAGGGTCTTTTCCAATGAGTCAGATCTTTGCATCAGGTGGCCAAAGTATTGGGAGTTTCAGCTTCAACATCAGTCTTACCAAAGAACACCCAGGACTGATCTCCTTTAGGATGGACTGGTTGGATCTCCTTGCAGTCCAAGGGACTCTCGGGAGTCTTCTCCAACACCACAGTTCAAAAGCATCAATTCTTCTGCACTCAGCTTTCTTTATAATCCAACTCTCACATCCATACATGACCACTGGAAAAAACATAGCCTTGACTAGATGGACCTTTGTTGACAAAGTAATGTCTCTGCTTTTCAATATGCTATCTAGGTTGGTCATAACTTTCCTTCCAAGGATTAAGCATCTTTTAATTTCATGGCTGCAATCACCATCTGCAGTGATTTGGTGCTCATTTAATATGCTAGCAAGGAAATGCTCAAAAACCTTCAAGCTAGCCTTCAACAGTATGGAAACCAAGAACTTCCAGATGTACAAGTTGGATTTAGAAAAGGCATAGGAACCAGAGATCAAACTGCCAATATCTGTTGTTGGATCATAGAAAAAGTAAGAGAATTCAAAAAAAAATCTACTTCAGCTTCACTGACTACTCAAAAGCCTTTAACTGTGTGAATCATTTCAAACCGTGGAAAATTCTTAACGAGATGGGAATACCAGACCACCTTACCTGCCTCCTGAGAAATCTGAATGCAGGACAAGAAGCAACAGTTAGAACCAGACATGGAACAATGGACTGGTTCAAAACTGGGAAAAGAGTACGTTAAGACTGTATATTGCCACCATGCTTACTTAACTTCTATGCAGAGTATGCTTCTCTTCTGGCTCAGCTGGTAAAGAATCTGCCTGCAATGCGGGAGACCTGGGTTCGATCCCTGGGTTGGGAAGATTCCCCTAGAGAAGGGAAGGCTACCCATTCCAGTATTCTGGTCTGGAGAATTCCATGGACTGTATAGATCATGGGGTCGCAAAGAGTTGGACACGACTAAGCGACTTTCACTTCATTTCACATGCAGAGTACATCATGTGAAATGCTTAGCTGGATGACACACAAATGGGGATTCAGGACTGCTGATAGAAATATCAATGACTTCAGATATGTGGATGATACCACTCTAGTGGTAGAAAACAAAGAGCCTCTTGATGAGGGTGAAAGACAAAAGTGAAAAATCTGGCTTAAAACTCAACATTCAAAAAACTAAGATCATGGCATCTGATCCCATCACTTCATGGCAAATAGATGGGGAAAAGTAGAAACAGTGACAGATTTTATTTTTTGGGGCCCCCAATCACTGCAGATGGTGACTGCAGCCAGAAAATTAAAAGACACTTTTTCCCTGGAAGAAAAGCTTTGAGAAATGTTGATAGCATATTAAAAAGCAGAGACATGACTTTACCTACAAAGGTCCAAATAGTCAAAGCTATGGATTTTCTAGCAGTCATGTATGGATATGAGAACTGAACCAAAAACACTGAGAGTCCTTTGGACAGCAAGCAGATGAAACCAGTTCATCCTGAAGGAAATCAACCCTGAATATTCATTGGAAGGACTGATGCTGAAGCTCCAATACTTTGGCCACCTGATGTGAAGAGCCGACTCACTGGAAAAGACCCTGATGCTGGGAAAGATGGAGGGCAGGAAGAGAAGGGGGTGACAAAGGATGAGATGGTTGGATGGCATCACAGACTCAATGGACATGAACTTGAGCAAACTCTAGGAGATGGTGAAGGACAGGGGACCTGGCACGCTGCAGTCCATGGGGTTGTAGAGTCAGACATGACCCAGCGACTGAACAGCATAGTATTTTCCGTAGAGGCTGAAGAAATTTGCATTTCCACCAATATTATAAAAGGGTTCCTCTGCCAAGAAGGAGATACTTTTGATAAACAAGAATAACATTAATGGTTGAGAAGGAGGCTATTTCTTTTATTCTCCATTGAGAGATGTAGGAAGAGGTCAGTTCTTGGGCCACCCCTCTCCCAACAACCTTGAACAAAACTCTTAAGAACTTGGCCTTACAAAGGCAGCTGAAATTTTCCTTTGATAAGCCAACCCTTACTTCCATATGGCACAGAACTCTGACTGGCTTGATAAGGGTGGGGTGGGGGGTTCTCTGAAGCTCTCAAGCTAGCAGGTATGACAGGAGATGAGTTACAATCAGTAACCTGCCTCTGATGGAAACTAAGCTGATCTTCGATTATTCTGACCAAGTTAAAAGAGACCAGATCATTAACTGAACCAATCAGAAATTTCAGCCACATGGTTAGCAAGGTTTTCCACACTCATGTTTTCAAGGAACTTTGTCCCAGAGACCACAGAAAGAAAGGGCATTGTATCTGAGATCCTTGGTTCTTTCTCAAGACTGGGAGATCCTTGAAACCCTTCGGTCCATCTACCCTGACACCACCTTAGAGAAGGGAAGGGAAGGCTCTCTGAAAGATTAAATATTTTCTTCAAACTCTGATCACCTACAGTTCTGAATGATTCTCAACATCTTTGAATCATATAAATTTATACCCAATTGCATATGTAGTGATATTTTTTCTCCACTGAGAAGCTGGTGGCGAAGGGGGTTTTTGAATGACAAAATAAATATTCACATTTTATTGTGTGCTATTTTACTTTGCCACAAGAGTGGGTTTCCATCTATGGAAAGAGTTCCTATTTGCCTCCCTATCAAGTCAGTGAGAAAGAGAGAGAATATTATAGGCCCCTTGTGCTTCTGACATACTTTGTGAATCTGAGTTGATGTGCAAATATCTACTCATCTTGAGACAGAAGAAGAGAAGGAGCTCTAAGCCCCACTTTTAAAATAAAAACTAGTTTTTAGTCAGAGTACAGTCTACTGAGTATAAGAAGCTGTGCTTGGGGCTGTAAATGCAAGTGTTCAGTACAGGTCATCTTCATCAGTGTGGAGTCTGTCCCCTCCTTTTGTTTCCTGTCCAGTCTCTCACACACTAAACCAATCCTCCACCACTGATGTGAGTACTCTGTCTCTGGGTACCACGTCCATCAGTCCGTTAGCTCCACTCTAGTCTCACTTGTGCCTTCCTAGCTTGGACCCCATGAGTAGCTGTGTTAAAGACAGAGGCCACATTTTATGCCCTACATCGACACCCTCCAGACAGAGACCACCAGGGACCTTACTGTCAATGAAGTTAAGTTTATTGTTGCAACAAGGGAAGCTAAATCATGGTGAACAGTGGGGCATTCTGATAAGGAGTTGGGGGATTATTCAAGGATTTGGGTTTGTGCTAACCGATTTTAGGAAGGCTCCAAGAAAGTATATGTCTGTTCTGGAGTCCATGTTGTCAGAAAGCAGGAGTAACTTGAGGATTGTATGTGTGTCAATCGCTCAGTCCTGTCTGACTCTTTCAGATCTTCTGTCATCGTAATTATTGTCTAGGTGGCAGGAGGAAAGGAGTGGGGCAAAGGTCGTCATTGGGAAAGAGGCAGCAATTATGGATATTAGCTGAAAGAGGGAGATATTTGGTTACTTGTGTTGTATGACTATGATTACAGAGTGGGTTTGTTCTTGTCCTATTCAATCATGGTCATGGGAAATCCTTATCTGATGATGATACTCTGTGATTTCATCTTCAACAGAGGAACACCATGGTTTAGGTAGAAAGAACTAGACCAACTATTAATACAAGCTATCATCTCTCAGGGGTCTTATTTTCTTTCACACGATGAAACATTTATGCTCTAAACCACTAGTTGGCCTTGCCAATTACCATGGTTTTGCTGTCAAGAGTTGATCTGAAGAAAATTATGATCATTTGCTTTGACAATTCACTACAAATTAATGTTTTCTAACCCCAAGTACTCCTTCACTACTCCCTGACAATTAAAAAATGCACTTCTTATTGAATTTCTATTATAATGACCATAGAAGCCATTTCAAATTTTTCATGCACTCCTTGGGGTATAATTTAATCACAGCATCTTTTACTCTTGATAAATGAATACATTTACAAACTAGTTGAAAGAATAAGACCATATAATTAGAAAACCCTCTCTCTAATTACCTCCCTTCCTCATTGCCTGTAAGAGTCTCTGTGTATTTTAGTTCTTCTTCCTCTCTATAAAAGAAGAATTCCCACATTCCTGTCAGATCTATTGGAGCTTCTAATTCTATGCCATCTAAGTACTCATGCAACACTGTTTAATCAGTGATTTAATCTCTGTCCACTATCTTCTTTCTCTTCTTTTATTTTCATATACTTGTTATATACTGAAAATTTTTGTCCCGCCAAAATTCTTCTGTTGAAGCCAAACCTCCAATATGACTATTTCGAGATAGGGCCTTTTGTGGAAGTAATTAAAATTAAAATAAAGTCATAAAGGTAAGGCCCTAATCTGATGGGATTTGTGTCCCTGGAAGAGGGAGAGGAGAAACCAGATAGCTTGCTCTCCATCATCTAAGATACAGTGACAAGGCAGGTGTCTGCAAACAAGGAAGAGAGATCTCACCAGAACCCAGCCATTATGGCACACTGATCTTGAACTTCCAACCTCTAAAACTTGAGAAAATAAATTTTGGCTGTTGAAGCCACCTAGTTTGTAGTATTTTGTTATGGCAGCCAGAATTAATGCACACTCTATAGCAATTTCCCCTTATAGACATATAGTCTCATCATTCCCCTAACTTGAAATGAGCTAACCTATTCGTCCTTGTGCTCTAGTTTCTTAACAGACTCATGTACTATCCTTTCCTTCATTTACTTTCTTTCAAAAAATGAAAAAAAAATCAGAAAATTACAGAGAGAAATAGAACACCTATGTTTTTACTGTTGGGAATTAATAAGTCCCATGGACAGAGGAGTCTGGTACGCTGCAGTCCATGAGGTGGCAAAGAGTCGGACACAGCTGAGCTACTTCACTTTTACACATTGGAGAAGGAAATGGCAACCCACTCCAGTGTTCTTGCCTGGAGAATCCCAGGGATGGGGGAGCCTGGTGGTCTGCCGTCTATGGGGTCGCACAGAGTCGAACAAAACTGAAGTGACTTAGCAGCAACAGCAGCATGCTATGTTATAGATTTCTTAAATCAAAAAGTTTACCAAAAATTATCAAAGTAAAATGACACTCTTTTGTCTCAGACACTCCAAGAATTACCCTGGCTGCAGGTCAATATAATGCTGTAAATACCAAAATAATAACAGAAAAGCAACTAAGTTCTTCACTAGAATTTCACTATTTTCTGTTATAATTATTAATACTTTGACTTCTAAGTCACTATAGTATGAAATTCTCTTGCTTCCAGACCACTTATTTAAATCCTAATGAATTTTTGCTTTCACAATGTCTCACAGTGGTACTATCTTTCTAAAGATCAATATCTAAGGCCAAGCCTTATTATTCCATGCAAAAGCTAATCCAATATTTTTCTTATTAGCCTCCAAGGGCTAATTCGAAATAATCTCAATGGGAATTCACATAACTCAAGCTAGCCATTTTAAACCAAACAACTCAACATGAATACATGCTTAACATCACTAATTATCAGGCAAATGTAAACCAAAATGACAATGAGATGTCACATAACACCTTTTAGGATGACTGTACCTTTATAAAGATACAAGGTTGTAGAGAAACTGGAAGTGTTTTACCATGTTCAGTTCAGTTCAGCCGCTCAGTCGTGTCTGACTCTCTGCGACCCCATGAATCTCAGGACGCCAGGCCTCTCCGTCCATCACCAACTCCCGGAGTTCATTCAAACTCACGCCCATCAAGTCAGTGATGCCATCCAGCCATCTCATCCTCTGTCATCCCCTTTTCCTCCTGCCCCCAATCCCTCCCAGCATCAGAGTATTTTCCAGTGAGTCAACTCTTTGCATGAGGTGGCCAAAGTACTGGAGTTTCAGCTTTAGCATCATTCCTTCCAAAGAACACCCAGGACTGATCTCCTTTAGAATGGACTGGTTGGATCTCCTTGCAGTCCAAGGGACTCTCAGGAGTCTTCTCCAACACCACAGTTCAAAGCATCAATTCTTCGGCACTCAGCTTTCTTCACAGTCCAACTCTCACATCCATACATGACCACAGGAAAAACCATAGCCTTGACTAGAGAGAACTTTGTTGGCAAAGTAATGTCTCTGCTTTTCAATATGCTATCTAGGTTGGTCATAACTTTTCTTCCAAGGAGTAAGCGTCTTTTTATTTCATGGCTGCAGTCACCATCTGCAGTGATTTTGGAGCCCCCCAAAATAAAGTCTGACACTGTTTCCACTGTTTCCCTATCTATTTCCCATGAAGTGATGGGACCAGATGCCATGATCTTGGTTTTCTGAATGTTGAGCTTTAAGCCAACTTTTTCACTCTCCTCTTTCACTTTCATCAAGAGGCCTTTTAGTTCCTCTTCACTTTCTGCCATAAGGGTGGTGTCATTTGCATATCTGAGGTTATTGATATTTCTCTCGGCAATCTTGATTCCAGCTTGTGCTTCTTCCAGCCCAGTGTTTCTAAGCCTTCCTCAGCGATCAATGCAAAGAAATAGAGGAAAACAACAGAATGGGAAAGACTAGAGATCTCTTCAAGAAAATTAGAGATACCAAGGGAACATTTCATGCAAAGATGGGCTTGATAAAGGACAGAATAGGTTTGGACCTAACAGAAGCAGAAGATATTAAGAAGAGGTGGCAAGAATACACAGAAGAACTGTACAAAAAAGATCTTCACAACCAAGATAATCACGATGGTATGATCACTCACCTAGAGCCAGACATCCTGGAATGGGAAGTCAAGTGGGCCTTAGAAAGCATCACTATGAACAAAGCTAGTGGAGGTGATGGAATTCCAGTTGAACTATTTTAAATCCTGAAAGATGATGCTGTGAAAGTGCTGCACTCAATATGCCAGCAAACTTGGAAAACTCAGCAGTGGCCACAGGACTGGAAAAGGTCCGTTTTCATTCCAGTCCCAAAGAAAGGCAATGTCAAAGAATGCTCAAACTACCGCACAATTGCCCTCATCTCACACACTAGTAAAGTAATGCTTAAAATTCTCCAAGCCAGGCTTCAGCAATATGTGAACCGTGAACTTCCTGATGTTCAAGCTGGTTTTAGAAAAGGCAGAGGAACCAGAGATCAAATTGCCAGCATCCGACGGATCATGGAAAAAGCAAGAGAGTTCCAGAAAAACATCTATTTCTGCTTTATTGACTGTGCCAAAGCCTTTGACTGTGTGGATCACAATAAACTGTGGAGAATTCTGAGACAGATGGGAATACCAGACCACCTGACCTGCCTCTTGAGAAACCTATATGCAGGTCAGGAAGCAACTATTAGAATTGGACATGGAACAAAAGACCTGGTTCCAAATAGGAACAGGAGTACATCATGTCTGTATATTGTCACCCTGCTTTATTTACCATGTTAGTAGGAATATAAAATGGTACAGCAGCAGAAATAGTAAGAATATTTCCCAAAAAATTAAAAACAGAATTAACGTATGGTCTAATAATCCCACTTCTCGATATATATCTAAATTAATTGAAATTAGGACCTTGAAGATATATTGAGACTACCATTTTCATTGCAGCACTATTCACAATAGCCAAAAAATGGAAAAAACCTAAGTGTCTGTTGATGGATCAATGAGGAGATAAGGAAATTTTGGTATGTTCATAGAATGGAATATCATTCATCTATAAAAAAGAAGGAAAATCTGTGACATGTGACAAGATGGATGAACCTAGAGGACATTATGCTAAGTAAGTAAGCTAAGTAAGTAAGCCAGTCACAGCAAGAAATTACTGCATGATTCAACTTCCATGAGGTATATAAAATAGTCAATCTCATATAAACAGTGAATACAATAGTGGTTTCCAAAGGACAGGAGGTGGGGGGAAAAGTCAGTTGTTATTAAATGGGCATAAAGTTCTGTTATACAAAATGAATAAGTTCTAGGAACCTGCCGTACAACATAGCACCTACAGTTAACAACAAGATATCGTGCATTGCAAAATTTAAGAGTAGATCGCATGTCAAGTGTTCTTATACAAAAAAACAAGGAACATAAGAAAATATTGGAAGTACTGAATATGTCTACCACCTAGATTATGGTATTACCAGGGATGTTTGCATATGTCTACCCTCATCTAAGATATGCATTATATATGCTGTTTTTTGTGTATCAACTATACCTGAATAAAGCTGCTTAAAAAAAAAAAACAAAACTGTTTATCTGGAATAGCTAAGGCTTACATAGTTATAATAAAAAGGAAAGCAATGGCTGCTTAAATAACTAAGCTATACATTCATTAATAAAATTTAGTAAGGTACTTCTAATAAACATGTTCCATAACTACAAATTTCTGCCAAGTGGTGATCTCCCTTGATGTTGAAATTCCATTTTGTGTTTCACAGTAAAGTCTCAAGAATATGAGGTATCATGCATGATTGGACCCTCATAACAAAGACTTGTTGTTAATTGTTCTGGCTACATACCAATTCCTTTAGTAATTTTCTCCACTGAACCATAATGAATAATAAGCATATTCTCTGTGTTCCTTGGCTCCCACCTATCTCCACTCACTCATTTCCTGTACAAAACCAAAATCATACATCTACACACACTTCTAAATATCTTATTGTGGATTCTATCTAGAATTCTATACTAAAATGCTAATACTTTTGCTATTTCTCATAGATATTTTTCAATGAGAAAACTGGCAGTTTCTCTGAAAACCGGACAGAAAATCACCTTTTGTTGTTGAATTATTAGAGTATGACTATAAACACTGTTAAACATACTACGCAAACTCATTTGAAACACTATGGGTTTGTATTATTGAAGCTGTTTTCAAAACATTCAAAAAGAACAGGGTATGTTCCCAAAAAGAAGACAGACCATAAAAAAGGGAAGCTATTTATCATGAGTTAGGGATTGTGACTCACCTATATATGCAGAAAATAGATAATTCTAGTCATCCAAAGATTTGAGTAGCCTATGAAGGATAACAGTGAGGAAGAAGCATTAGGACTACTTGGTATTCAGATTACAGAATGAAGTGCTAGGAAGGACATTAAGATCATTTTTGTAACATAAATAGCACGTAGGACCAATAGAGAACTTACAATTATCAGTGAACTGGATAAAGTTGATCTCTGGATGCTGAAGCTGAAACTCCAATACTTTGGCCACCTGATGCAAAGAGCTGACTGATTGGGAAAGACCCTGATGCTGGGAAAGATTGAAGGCAGGAGGAAAAGGGGACAACAGAGGATGAGATGGTAGGATGGCATCACTAACTTGATGGACATGAGTCTGAGCAAACTCTGGGAGTTGGTGATGGACAAGGAAGCCTAGCGTGCTGCAGTCCATGGGGTTGCAAAGAGTCGGACATGACTGAATGAACTGAACTGAACTGGATAAAGTTGTAGAATATAAAATTAATATACAGAAATCTGCTGCATTTTTATACACTAACAATAATAATCTATGAGAAAGAGGAATTAAGGAAACAATCTCATTGACCATTGCATCAAAAAGAATGAAATACTGAGGAATAACCTATCTAAGAAAGGTAAAAGATCTATACTCAGAAAGTTATAAGACACTGATGAAAGAAATTAAAGATGACACAGATGGAAAGTTATATCATGTTCATGGATTGGAAGAATTAGTATTGTTAAAATAACCATACTATGCAAGACAATCAACAGACTCAATTTAATTTCTACCAAATACCAAGAGCAATTTTCACAGAACTAGAACAAAAGAAAATTAAATTTGTATGGAAACATTAAAGACCCCAAATAGCCAAACCATATCAAGAAAGAAGAACAGAGCTGGAGGAATCATACTTCCTGACTTCAAACACTATGACAAAGCTATAGTCAACAAAACAGTATGGTACAGGCACAAAAAGAGACACACATAGCAGTGGAACAGAAAAGAAACCCCAGAAGTAAGTCAGTATAGTTAGGGTCCTTTAATCTATGACAGAGGAGGCATGAATATACATTCATTCATAAAAGACATTTATTAAAGGACTTAACACTTCTGAGGAAGCTAAGGACCTAACATTCTCTACTTAAAAATTATTAAATGCCTGAGACTTATATACCCCTAAGGGGAACTGCACTTAACAGGTAGTGTTATCGTAACCCTAACCATTGTATGGACGTAGAATGCAAACTTCACTGTCTTGGTTAAAATAACTTGAAGATGCACATCTATCTTTAAAGGATCCCTTTTATGATTGTCCCCAAATCAGTATGATTGAATATTCTTGAAAATGCTGAGGAGCACCAAATCTTTTATATATATACTTTTTTTTTCAGTTAATTGTTAAAAGTGGGCATATTTTGACAAGAATTTACTTCAGGGTAAGTGCCGACAAACAGGGTGAGAAAAAAATTGAAGTTCAAGGTTTTAGTTACTATAATGAAGATGGCCATTCTACTGATTATTTCATCATTTATTTTCCTCTGCCAAATGTTTGATGTGTTATTTTGTAGAAAATGATTAAAGACATCATATAAGACAGTGAAAATCCATCTTTCAAGGATTTTAAGGTTAAACTATCCATTTTTAAGACCCTTAGAGGGAAATGTTCTGAAGCTTTTCTTCACCTTTAAGCAAAGAAGAAACCAGTAGGAAAAGTGAAAATAATTTGACTAAATGAAATTTTTATTGCCCCAGTGGGAGGGAAACACAAATGACTCAATGATTTTAAGGTTCATTTAAAGAACATTCATGATTCATTAAAATTTATTTTTTACTATCATAAAACCACTTAAAATCTGTTCTCCAAAGGAGAAAGAAATAACAGGGATTAATTTTTCCAGTGGTCATGTATGGATGTGAGAGCTGGACTGTGAAGAAAGCTGAGTGCCAAAGAATTGATGCTTTTGAATTGTGATGTTGGAGAAGACTTGAGAGTCCCTTGGACTGCATGGAGATCCAACCAGTCCATTCTGGAGGAAATCAGTCCTGGGTGTTCACTGGAAGGACTGATGCTAAAGCTGAAACTCCGATACTTTGGCCACCTCATGCAAAAAGCTGACTCATTGGAAAAGACTCTGATTTTGGGAGGGATTGGGGGCAGGAGGAGAAGGGGACGACAGAGGATGAGATGGCTGGATGGCATCACTGGCTCGATGGATATGAGTTTGAGTGAACTCCAGGAGTTGGTGATGGATAGGGAGGCCTGGTGTGCTGCGATTCATGGGGTCGCAAAGAGTCGGACACGACTGAGCGACTGAACTGAACTGGGAAGATTATTGTTAAAAGTAAAGCAGGACATAGATTTACCTAGTAAATGGTATTAATAGTTGGGGTTTGAATTTTTGTACAGCTTTTCATTTTACAGCAATTGACACCAGGTCTGCAGCCAAAATTTTGCTCAGACATTGTCCAGTCCATCCCTGCAAAATGAACTAACCTATGCCTTTAGGTCACAGGGTCAGACACAAATGAAGGAAGCCAAGAGGGAGAGAAAAAAAGAAATCAGAGGAAACCAGCTGAAAACAAGATACTGACAACCTCCAGCAGACCTTGAGTTTCACTATATGCTAATATTACCACATTAGCATGCTAAATGACTCGTCCACTAGTGGCCATGATCTGAAGTTGCAGACCAAATAAGGACAGAGAAAGGGTGGCATGCCATTTCCAGGAAAAGACTCCCACCTTTTCCCAGAAAATTAATGCATATACCCCTCCCCCTTTATTATTCTTATGCCTTAAAAATCAAGCTTCTTCCACTATTAGGAAAGAAGTTGATTTGTGAACTAAGTTTGAGCTTCTGCATTCTCTAGCCATTGAATAAACCTTGTACTATATCCATCTCAGCTTCAGTTTCTGTTTTGTTTTTGGATGCACAAACCCAAAGGAAATAGAATGTTCCCTGCTAAGACAGAGAGTCTCTGCTGGGTTAGGACCCAGGAAGGGGTCCTCATGACCAATCTGCTAACACAATCAAGTAGTTGCTTAAAGTCAAATTCATTTCTCAGCTTTCAAAATGCTAAGTGAACTGTGAAATAACCTGCAGTCTTTTATAAACAGAACCATTGTAAAATATTTTTAAAGATGAGAATAAAAGTATTCTCTCTTCTTTAATTCAGTTGTCCTGTGCTAAGTTGCTTCAGTCATGTTCAAGTCTTTGCGACCCTATGGACCATAGCCTGCCAGGCTCCTCTGTCCATGGGAATCTCCAGGCAAGAATACTGTGGTGGTTTGCCATGCCCTCCTCCAGGGGATCTTTCCAACCCAGGGATGGGACCCAAATCTCTTACATCTTCTGTACTGTCACGCAGGTTCTTTACCACTAGTGCCACCTGGGAAGCCCCCTAATTCAAGTTAGTAGACTAAAAATATATTAGTTTTCATTTGGTTTCATTTTCTTTTGTTCAATGTGTCATGGGACCAGAAGAAACACTGATCCATTAGTACCTAATGATTGTGGCAGCTACAAAGTACCTCACTTACCAGTTTGTCTCAACCTACTTACTTATAACCAGGGAATATAACATACAGGTGAGATGCTCTGACTTTCAATGTTGCCTGTATGAGACCTTGACAGAACAAAGACCAGCAGCAGAACCTTCTGCTCATGAGTGCTTCAGGTTTGCCTTAAGAATATAATTAAAATGGCCAATCCTCACACTCTTGCCAAAATATCTGTATTAACTAAACAAACAGGACAAGTGGTAAGCAGCCTTTGAAAAACAAAACATTGGAAATTATTCTAGCTCCAGCAAACCAAAATCCATTAAATATATTTCTGTGTAGGCTGGAATTTTTTTATAGTTCTATTTTTTCCAGTGTATATAACACTTTTACTATCAGTCTGAATACTCTCCAAAAGAAAACTTACCAATGTGGCATAGCAACAGGGAGTGTGGACACAAGCAGAAAAGAATTGGTATGTTGTGCTGAGACTGAATCCATGTTTTCCCAATTATCAGACTATCTTTTATGTCCTCAAATTCTTTTTATAAGAAAATTTTTTGAGGACTTCACATTGCTCAGGAGCATAGAAAAGCTGGACTTTGGCGGTGTGTTCAGCCAGTGAAATACAGACCAGAAAAGCATGCTTATACTGGTCTGGTCTTTATTCTTCCTCTTATTCTTCTCATTTGCTCTTCTGACCCATTCTTCTTTCATGCCTACTGGGCCTCTCATCTCCAGTCAGGCTCCAGGCTCCTTAGAAATCATCCTGTCCCTTTCTCCAGTATCACTTTTCAATTTAACCAGAGCTCATATTCTTCCCAGCACTTAACCCAAGTTCTTCCTCCTCGTCTCCTTGCCTGAACAGCACAGGGATGAGTGATTGCACTCTGGTTGTTGTTCTGTTTTCAATTTTCCAGTTCAGAGAGTTCACAATTCTGCTCCAATCCCTGAGACAGGGAGACTGGCTGGGGCCCTGCTATGCCCACCGCGGCCTGAGGACCAGCAGTGTTATACCTCACTTCTTCAGGCTTGCCAAATCAGAATCAACATATCTCCGTTTCTAAAAGATTCCCAAGGCTATCTTGTCTATACATTAAATATGAGAAGCTCTGGGTAGATTACTGGTTCACCAAATTATTTTTTTCAAGCTTTATTGATATAATTAACATATAACATTGTGTAAGGTTAAGGCGTGATAATATGCAGGTGTATATTGCAAAATGGTCACTGTAATAAGGTTAGTGCATCTTTCTCCTTACAAAATACCATTTTGTTGCTGTTATACTGGTGAGAATGTGGAAGCTCTACTCTCAAGCACAGGTGGCTTTGCAGGCCAGTGACGTATGTCATAGCCAGATCTGAGTCCACGAGCATCTGTGGGGCCTTGGTTGTCAGCATGCACTCATGTGGCCACAGGGCCTAGTAGAAGAGGAGCACACAGCAGGAGAGGCGAGCCATGGGAACTGAGGTCAGTGCTGTGCAGTGGCTACTAGTAGGCGCGTGTGGCAGTATAGGCCAATGAAGGAGTCAGGACCAGATCGGGGTTCACAAGCAGTGGGGGCCTGGGCTGTTAGCACTCACTCATGCAACTGTGGGATCTGGGACTATGGGTGGTTAAACAACAGAAACGTGTTTTCTCATCATTCTGGAGGCTGGAAGTCCAGGATCCAGGCGTCAGCAGGTTTGGTTTCTTCTGAGGCCTCTCTCCTTTGCTTGGAGATGGCTGCATTTTTGCTGTGTTCTCACACAGCATACACATCCCCGGTATCTTTCTCTTCTTACAGAAACCAGTTATTTTGTATCGGGGCCCACTCACATCAACTCATTTAACCTTCATCACCCTCTGCAGAGGCTTGGTTTGGGTAGGGGGACACAATGCAGTCTGTAACAGCTAACAAATGAGTTTTAAATTTATTCATTACAGTAAAGGCCAACACAAAAAACTTTTCAAATTCTGTATTATTTTAATATTCTGCTTATTTATCTTAGAATTTAATTCCTATACTCTGTTATGCAATTTGGCACATACACATTCATGACCATTATTTCTCCACTGTATTCTGTAATTTTTACCAAAGAAGTAATGCCACTTGATTCTTTATTGACTGAAATCTCAAGTTGATATTATCATATTTCATTTGTTTATAGTTTGCTGTTACTTCATTTTTCTTAAACTTTTAATTTTGAAATATTTATGTATTAACATTTAGTTGTAAGACATAATATAGAGAAATCCTATATACCTTTTACCAAGTATTCCCCAACAATAATATATTGCCAAAGTGTGGTACAGTATCACAGCCAGGACATTGACAATAATAAAGTTAAAATAAGGGACATTTCAGTCACCACACCACTTTCGTCCCCTCATTCATCCATGGAAACCAGTAATTTGTTCCTTTAATTCTGTCATTTAAAGAATGTTAAATAAATGGGATTATAAAGTATGTAACCAATTCTGATTGGCTTTTTGCACTCAGTACAATTCTCTGGAGACTCACCTAGGTTGCTGCATCAGTACTGTCCTCCTGAGACTTCCCTGGTGACTCACTGGTAAAGAATCTGCCTGCCAATGCAGGGGACACGGGTCTGGCCCCTGTTCCAGGAAGATGCCACAGAATAACTGAGCCCCTGGACACAACTACTGAGTCTGCATGCTGCAATACTTAAGCTCGAGTGCCTAGAGCTTGTGCTCTGCAACAAGAGAAGCCGTGGCAATGAGAAGCCTGTGCACCACAAGTAGAGCTGCCCCCGCTCCCCACTAGAGAAAACCTATGCAAAGCAACAAAGACCCAGCACAGACAAAAATAAATACTTTCCTCCTTTTGATTGCAGAGAATTATTTCATGGTATAGATATATCACAGTTTGTTTATTCATTAACCTATCAAAGGACATCTAGTTGTTTCCAGTTTTTGGCTATCATTAATGAAACTACTCCAAACATTCAATTACACATTTCTGTGTGAATATAAGCCCGGCACAGGTTCGCAACCGTCTGTGTCATTGTGCTTCTCAGAAAGGAGACCAGCTGGCTGCTCTTGGTCTGACCGCAGGACACATGCTAGGAAAGCAGAGGATGAGCCGGAGATGAGGAGCAAGTTGCAGCAGACCTGCCGACACTGGGATGCAGGTTTCTCAGGTCCTCTGTTGCTGCCATGGATTAGCTTGTGGTGTGCTGAGCCTCGGGTGCTTGGCTGTGTTCTGACATCATATCCTTTGAACTTTTCATCTTCCTTGGTAATTTCACATGGTTTTAAAGATGTGAGTTCCTGCAGATGAACTGAATGTTATGAAATGGGGAGGAAAGCTTCAAACAAGGCCAACGGTTTTCATACGCAGACATCATGGTGAGCACAGATTGCTCCTTAGATGATTTCACCTCTCGCAGTCCTGCCAGAAGGAGATTGACGAGGACCACCGTCAAAGGACGTAAGGACAGACTGAAGATCAGAACCCATGAAACTCACCCAAGGTCACAGAGCTGGAGAGTTCAGGCTGGAATTTGAATCTGGGTGTGACTCCAGAGGCTGCTCCAAACTTCCAGTGTGCAGTGAGCACATGCGTTCAAATTACAGACTGTCACAGGTTTCAAATATGGGGGAACTGAACTATTTCGGAAGTGAATTCATTCTTTCTGTCAGTAGATGTCTATTTTGCTTACTCTGTGCCAGGCACTGCTCTGGGCACTAGAGTTACAGCCACAAACAAGACAGAAGTCTCGGAGATCGTAGCCTTGTGGATGGATGAAAAAATGAGTCCCCATCGTTCACTTGATATATTTGTTGGCACATGAGTGAACTATTTTCATAAATCAGTGAGTGGTGTGAATACTGCAGATTTAAGCTGCAAGAGTCAGTGCTTTAATCATTAATTATCATCATCACCATGACAAGAACCACATCTTAGCAATGAGAGGCCCCTCGTTGATCACAGGGCCTTGATACCTGCATCTGGTGGTGCCTCAAAAATTCTTTGTGTAATGACAGTCTGTTGTAGACATAAACATTTATGTACATTGCTTTCCTTTTTTTTTTTTAAGAAAACATGCAGTTTGTTCTTGTGAATATATAAAATCAGCCTGATTCTTAATAATGGACCAAGTTTTTTTGAGTAGTTTTACACCATTCTTGATCACAAATGTGGAATTTCAAGGCAGTGTCATGTATAAACACATGCTAGAAAAACAGATGGATTCAAATAATTTTTATTAACTAAAATGCTCCGATTTTATTTTTCAGTGAAAATATTAACAGCGAGTCCTCATCTGCTGCTTTGGTATTTTTAGTTTTACCATTTATAGAGGTAAGTAGAGACTTTATCATCTAGAATCTCTGTATCTAAAACACTTATTCATCAATAGCTGTCACTCTTCTCTATATTGAGCATGAAATACTCCTACCAGAGGGAAATAATTTTTCCATTGTTTATTTCAGTGGTATATTTTAGATGTTTTGAAAGGTAATTGTACTGTTATTATTGTCTTGCATGAAAAATGACCAAATGAAACACATGATAAATTGCAGGTCAGCCAGTGTGAGTGGGGGACATGATGTCAGAACTTGGTTGTCAAGGCAGGCCGGGAGGATGACACATGCTGGAGAAAGCAGGCTGCCTGTGCTCTCCTCATAGGAAGGGTCAGTGGCAGACAGTAAAGTGGACACGAGAACACAGCCTCCGTTTTTAGGGATGTAGAGTTTCAGAGCTTGAAGAACCCTGGAGATGGGTATTCTCCTAATTCCACAGAGTAATGATCAAGATGATCAACCCCTAAGGAGTGTGGTTTTCCTTGTCTTCTTGTAAACGTGGAGGTTGGAGTGAAGGCAAGACTAGAATCCAGACAGCCCGAAGCTTGTGGGTTGTTCCTTCAGTTGATGAATTTATTCCTTATGCACTGGGCAGAGCTGGGCTTGAGCAGACAGGCAGTCACAGTTCTCATCCTAAAGGAGCATATTGTCCGGATCAGACGGCCATTTACTCTGAGGTGAGGCCGACTCAGAGCAAATATCACAGAGCACTCTGAAGCGATGAGGACGCAGCATCTATAGACATGGGGCGGAGGTGGGGGATGTGGGGGTGTCTGGAGAGGAGGGAGCCCTGGAGCACAGGAGAAACCATCTTAACAACCGCACCAGCACCCTCAGTATTGAGTTCAGACTCCTCACTGAAAACCCCTTCAGAACCAAACAAACAAAAAGACACAATTTACTGAAAACTGGATATTACAATAACAGCCAGGAATCAGTGTGATGAGGAGCATGCAGGAGAAAATGAAACAGAACAAGCCTGCACTCAGAGGACCACAGCTGCAGAGTTTCTTGGAACCCTTGGAGCATGAGGCCCAGAAAAATAAAATGTCTTTTGTTAGTGTCGGGGAAATTGAACAAAAAACATTTCTTACTTTCAGGAAATCTTGCATTTGTATCAAAGTACCAACCTAAGATGATAATGTAATGAGGCTCAGATACAAGGGCTTAAAACCCACAAAGCGAATCAGAAGCCACTCCTGGCTTCTGCCAGGACTTCCTGACATCTCTAAGGTTGCATCTATGTTGAGTTTATCCCTCCAACACTCTATGCAATTCCAGCAGAAGTCACCAGATGGGCTTGGGTCTCCTGTTGGGCCACTAGATTTCTCAAAGATAGTGTATTAGCTGTTGATAATCACTTAGCTAACTAAATTCCCCCTCCTCCTTTAAGCTTATAATATATTAAACGTTATTTTAAATGCCACACATTTATTATTTAAAAGTGTATCATTTTTTCCAAACCATCTATGGGCAAAGGAATTAAGTCTTTTCTAAAATTTAATATCATTAGAAAATTTATAAAACTGGATCAAGGTGCCTAAATAAACACATACTTAAAGTACTATTTACACCTGGCCTCTTAGCAAACCACTGAAATTTTAATTTTCAACGCTACTTAACTAATATAAATTTATCTCTATTTAATAGCATAGGTCCTGCTGTAATCAAAACCAGAGCCCTTTCTTTCCTTATGTTGAAACCATTAGTAGAAAAAAAAATTTCATTGAGAAATACAGCAGAATGCAGTGATATCAGGAATCACTGAGGCCCCGCCCTCAGATCACAAGCACTGAGGAAGTGGAGTCCGTGAAAGGAACAGGGAAGCTCTGGGGTGTGCATGGAGAAATCCCTCCCCTCTTCCAAGCCCATGTGCTCAAGTCCAGTCCTGTGATAATCTCTTTTATGCCAAATTCTTCCTAAAAACCAGTCTTTATTTTTTAATTCCAGATTGGAGCATCTATTGTTCCTCAGCAGAACCCAAATACAAACTATTCTTGTTTTAAGGCACTGAGATTTTGAGATTGTTTTATTCCTGGAACACAATCTGCTGCTGCTGCCGCTTCAGTCATGTCCGACTCTGTGCGACCCCATGGACTGCAGCCTACCAGGCTCCTCTGTCCATGGGATTTTCCAGGCAAGAGTACTGGAGTGGGTTGCCATGGCCTTCTACAGGAGCACAATCTAGAGTAATCTAATTCAGTCACTTTCCAGGTACAAAAGATGTATTAATGAAACTAGTGTTCAAGATAAGGTAGGCTGTATTGGAAGTCTAATTGAGGCCATGGATTTCTTGAGTTGGTTCCTTCCTGGTTTGTTGCTTATTTGTTTCTCTGTCTTAAAGTATAATAGGTGTAATTATCACACACGTTCATTTGGCCCATTTTTAATAGGACATGTAAAGATTCTGATCTTCCCTCCCAAGGTCACTGCCTTGGATATAGATAGACTGCAAGTCTCTGTGATGACTCCCATAGGGTCATATCTCCAACAGATTCTCAACAGTCTATGAGAACCTCATCACTCAACTCATTCCAGGCATTTATGTCACAAAATTTTCTGACGAAAGTGACAGTGATTGGCAGACTTGTTTGCAGCTGGGAATAGGGGCCAGGACTAGAAGCACCAAGAGTTTAATGATTCTGCTGATATTGGCCTTCGTGAATAGAAAGATGTGACAAAAAAGTCCTTTCTACTTTAAAAGGAAAGGACTCCTGCCCTACTGCTTTCCTATTCGAAATTTTTTCCTCCAACTGAAAGTATACTCATCAGGAGTGAAAAGTTGTTATTTTTAAGGAAACATAACAGCCCTTGTTACAATAGCTTTCCAGAAATACATCATAGCAAGGTGCATGGGTTTGTAGAGAGGACTACCTCAACCCAAAGTTGTTTCATGCTCAGCAGTTTTGTGGATATCTATCAATGTGTGGTCTAAATTGGTTTCTGCTCCTGCATGTCTAAGCATTAGCTTTACACATTATTTTCTCAACAGTTACATTGTCTCTTTTTCACTATCTTATACTCTGTGTGACACAATACAGAAGAGGCTGCCTTCCTTCCAGTATAACATTAGTGATTCCTTATGCTGCATAGTGGGGGTAGTTGCAGAAATTAAGTTGGGAGATTCATGAGGCACAATTTGTTTGGTACTTGTGTTGTTATTTCTGCTTATAATCCCCAAAAAGCAATTGGCTCAACATGATTAAACCATTATATTTCCTCTTAAACAACCCCTCCTGGGGGGATGGGGTGGGAGGGAGATATATATATATCGTTCTGCTGTTTTGAGTTGTTGTATGGCAGAAACCAACACAACAGTGTAAAGCAACTATCTTACAATTAAAAAAAAAAACACCAACACAAAAAGCCCTTCTTTTGCATTCTGATATGAGTAGTCAATAATTCTTCCCTCCAGGCAAATGTCAGTTTCCAACCATAGCCAATTATGAATCTTTCTGCTCCTTTGGGTATATAGAAAGGTCCCTTCATAGAAGCTCTAAAATATCTTCCAGGATCATTCCTCCTTCTTCAAAGGTCAGTCTCCTATGTCAGTCTGTGAGACTTTAAAGACTTAGGTGCCTCAGTGTCTCCAGATCCCAGGACAGGGACTGTGAACTAATAAATTATCCAGAAATGGTTGGTAAATGAAGAGTTTCTTAGTTCATCTGCAGCTCCCTGTGTCTCCTCCTAGGCATCTTCGCAAACCATGATGTTAATTCTTAAAGTAGACCTCCATTCACAAAACTCTACTGGTTAAAAATGCTCACTGGAACTATATTTTTAACAAGTAAGATGAAGACTCCTTAGTCTAATATTCAAAAGCCTTCTTATTCTGCATGACTTCCCAAATCTTTGTTCTAGAAAACCCACAACAGAGCTCAGCTGCACTCTTCGCTTTTTTCCCCTATATTAGCGTCTTCTGTGCTTTGCTCATGGTATTTCATTTACTTCAAACAGTTACCCCCTTTTCTTCCTCTTCACATTCTGCCTTAGTATTCTACAACATAGTTATTATACTCCTGTGATCCTCAGCCATTCAGCAGGCCATTAGAGCATTCCCAGCACGTCCTAGACATTGTGTGGAGCAGAGGACTTACAGACGTGGAAGATGCCATTGTACCTGCTGCTGCTGCTAAGTCGCTTCAGTTGTGTCCGACTCTGTGCGACCCCATAGACAGCAGCCCACCAGGCTCCCCCGTCCCTGGGATTCTCCAGGCAAGAACACTGGAGTGGGGTGCCATTTCCTTCTCCAGTGCATGAAAGTGAAAAGTGAAAGTGAAGTCGCTCAGTCTTGCCCGACCCTCAGCGAGCCCATGGACTATAGCCTACCAGGCTCCTCCATCCATGGCATTTTCTAGGCAAGAGTACTGGAGTGGGTTGCCATTGCCTTCTCCGGCCACTGTACCCTAATGGAGCCTAATTCAGGGGAAAGACAGATGTGCAAACTCAGAATCCAGTGAAATCAGGTACTCTGGGAACTCAACGGATAATGCACCTACCCCAGGCAAGGGAGAACAGTGTTGGGAAATGCACCTTGCAGAGGCTGTAATCTGAGCTGACGTTCAAAAACGAAGTAGGACTTAGCTAGAAAAAAGAATGAGGTAAGCAGAAGGAGGGGGCAGCAGCAAGCTTCGGAGATTCAAACGCAGATGGTATAATTTAAGCAGTGCATGAAACGCACAACTGCCTACCTAGAAACTCCCAAAGAATCATGACTCTATCTGTCATGAATATACTACTTATTGACCTATCTTATAGTTATTAAAATATTATGAGTTCTTCATTATTAGACCAGAAAATGAGAACTGAGCACAATTCATCTTTTATACCTCTAACATATCTTCCATTTACACAGTAGATGACTGATAGATGTTTATTGAATGGACAAATAATTTTTAGATGGAACTGCCCTGAACTGTCACTTTAGGAGAGTCTGAATATTTAGTTCATGACTTTGCATAGGGACTTTGCAATGTGGTACTTCTAGGGTATCTACCAGAGGAAATCTGGAAAGCTATTTCAATTTCAGGAGAAATAATCAAGGCTCTGATGGTCAGCATGGCATTCTCTGCTGACATTAGGCTATTACATTTGATGTTGCTGGTGTATGCTAGCAAAGTAGATTCAAACTCCCTATCTGATAATGCAACCTTGGCTCAGGCCACCTGTAGCATTTGTGGGGCTTGTGACAAGAGAACAAATAAAGGCTCATGCATCCTATATCTATGTGTTTAGAAGTAAAAAATAACATGCAGAAAAGGGTAAGTAAAAATGCTCTGTGCTCCTAGCTTGACAAGGTACCTTGCTCACCTAGAAGGGTGGGTTCTGATTCTGAACTTTCAGACTGTGGACTTATAGGTTAGAAGCTAGCCACACAGACAAATTCTATCACTGGGTTAGAGAGGTCCTTTATCCTTCACTTCTGCCTGCTCTGCGTCTTCCCACCCTGAGAGGGACTGTGCATTCATGTGGACACCACCAAACACAGGTTAAAACCTCATTTACACCTCGCTACTGATATCTACCACTTGGTTACCCCTTGGGCCCAGAGCTATACACAAATGAGGCAGGTCTGCACTCAGTATGATGGGCCCAAGAAACCCACACAGCCCTGGAAGGGGACTGAGGGCCATTAGAGAAGGGAATCCCTGAGACATGAGTACCCTGAGTGGGGACTGGAAGTGGATTGCTAGTGGTCCCACCAGGAGCCTGGTCAGAGGCTAGGAAGGGGCCTGTGTTGTCTGGGCCTTAAGGTAGTATTTCTGCTCCCAAACCATCACCCCCTCAATACACTCTCTCACTCCAATGAAGATATAGTCACCATCATAAACATTTAATAGCTTGATATACACTGTTAGGGAAATTAATGTTTCCTCCTCTGAGAAAGATATAGTTACTGAAATAAAAATAATGAACATGCATAAGGAATCTCAAATCCTTAAAATATACAGTAGAATATTTTGTGAGCAGCTTGGGAATCAAACCATCAAAATAGTGGCTGTAATCATGTGTGAAACTAATTTCGTATTAATGGTTCAACTGGGAAATAATGAAACAAAGGGTTTCATGCAAACTGATAAGAAACTATGAGAATTATCTATGAAAAGTTACAACAAAAATGGCTATAGAAAATTCATCTGAACAGCTGACAACCAGAAACAGTCTCAAGAATAGCTATGGTTTCCTGATGCGGGTGAAAGCAACAGAGTCTCCACATGATAAGGTAAAATTCTTTGACATAAAGCCTAACTCAACCTTCCTTACACTGGTTTCAAAATGGTCATAAAGTGTAATTTGGGAGACTTTCCACTGAAATCGCCAGTAGAGCTGTGAGTTGGTTGTACACCTCTATTAATTTATAATGGCAGAAAATTGGTCATCCTTTCCAAGGATAACTATGAAGTTATGATCGAGGTTTCAAAATACAAGTGCATTTGATGCATTCATTTTTAGAATAATATAATTTTGGAAAAACTTATCTGTGGGTGCCAGTGGAGGAACAAGGGGAAAGAACACTCAATTGAGATGAGCCTTGAGTCAGAACTTCAGTACTCATCAGGCAAATGACTTAGGGTAAGTCATTTCAATTGAATTACTTGAGAAACAGTGTCTCAACATAAAATAAGAATCATATTCAGTATAATTTTTTGGAGACAAACTTGAGCCACAAGTGGAATGCTCTGTAAACATCAATGTGAGGTAGAAGAGTTATCCAGTAAAATGAATATATTTGTTTCAACTATCTCCCTCTGTTATTTCTGACATATGTCATATATAAAAGCTATATCCTTCAGGGTTTCCCAGGTGGCTCAGTGGTAAAGAATCTGCCTGCCAATGAAGGAGACACGGTTTGATCCCTGATCTGGGAAGATCCCACATGCCACGGAGCAACTAAGCCCATGCGCCACAACTATTCAAGCCCACACACCCTAGAGCCTGTGCTCCACAACAAGAGAAGCCACCACAATGAGAAACCTGTACAACACAACTAGAGAGTGGCCCTCATTCATCACAACTAGAGAAAGCCTGCCCAGCAAGGAAGACGTAGCACAGCTAAATATATATAAATAAGTAAAACTATTTTAAAAAGCTATATCCTTCAATAGCAGGTACATTTCCTTTTCAGCCTCAGTAGCAGCTAATTCCTCAAATTTGAAACATGCAGGGCTCTGATTCAGTCATTAAAATAATTCTGAATCAAGGTACCATCTTGCCATTTGATGCTTTCATTTTAATAAGCAATTATGATCAATTATGTTATCATCTATTTGATAGTTTGACAACTGAGACTTTCTGTAAGTAAAATAATGATCTCAACTGTGTTTCTGGTCAATTCTGTCATACTGTATAAACCTCAGTATCATTTTAATAAATTTTTTCTGCAGAAAATTAAAGTATACATGACTAAGATAAAATAACAAAAGTTAGGCAAAAGAGGCAAAAAGCCTCTTCATTGTGCATGTCCTGAGGGGGAAAAGAGCAATTTCATATTGGTAAACATATTCCAGAAGCATAAATAAAGTACTGAATGAAGCAGAGGTTGTTCAAAAGCAGGGAGAAATATAGTCAATACTCAACATCAAGAAAAGCCATGAACAAACCCTATGAGCTGATTATGGAGACGAACTGAGACAAAGATCTGAAGGAGTTAATGAAGAGTCAGAATTCAGAAAGAGACCTGTGATTTTGATATTAAACAACTACATTATTAACTGGTGTGACATTCATAATTACTGTGTGTTTATGAGCCTAGCTCCATGGACATTTGTGGCATAAATAAGGCCGTTCTTTGGAATCTACTGCTTCTCCTTAACAAACTTATATGTGTTTGTGCCACTCTTCAAATTCCCTGTGCTCTTATCTATGATTCTGAATTTCAGGGTAGCCTAATGTCTTAAGCTATGCCCTATAACTGTCTTTCTCCCATCTCCTTTTTTGAGAACCATGTAACTGTGTATAACAAAGTTTTGAAATACACAAACACATACAGTGACAGAGATCCATACCCTACAGCCCTAAAAACCTCCACTTCATGGATAATCCTGCCCCATATATACCCCGTTAACCTGCCCTCTAATCTGTGTATTCTTCAGTTGGCATCTCTAAAAGAAACTTTAAAAATCAACAGTTATGACACTATTTCCAAACCTAAAATAAGTTTATGTCACCATATGTCCAACTGGTGTTCAAAATTACTATTGTTTCAGATATCATCAGTTTGTACATTTTGTTTAATAAATATCTAAGTGTTACTCATGCTCTTTTAATCTAGGTGTTTCTCCTTCACCCTTTCACTCCACTTTCCCAACCATTTAATAATAAAAGCGCTGAGTACTTATTAAATGCCAAATCCTGTGGAGACCCCTACATGCATGGCTTCTAATTCTTACAAAGGCACTGCAGGTTGAACACTGATGCCCTCATTCTCTCTTGCCAAGCACCAAGCTTCAAACATAGGAGCTTCTGACTACAAATTTGGCATTCTTTCCACTCTACCATGATCCAATTTCACTTTAAAGGCATACAACTGTATCAGTGTTCCCATCTTTACTACTCGATGCCCCTGCCTTGCAATTTCCTATGTGTCATGCTTTTCTGCAAAAAAGGGAGGAAGGGCAATCATTTCTTAAGATATAGTAATCCCTGAAATGGTCTTCAATGAGAATTTATACATGGAACAGTACTCACCAACAACCACTATGAATTACAAAATAAGTCAAGGCAAAATCACCTTTTTCATTTTGACAGGAATCTTTCTTACTAGACTGACAGAGGAAGAGAAGAACAAAGAAAGACAGTCTATCAAACTCTTTAAGAGACTTTATAAAATCCCCCAAAGTATCTTTGGGGAAGAGATGGAAAATGAGGGTCTCAAATGTAGGTAAAATTACCTACATTCAGAGAATCAAGACCGATTAAGATTTAAAAAATGTTCAAGAGATCAATACTGAATGTAAAGACAGTTCCAAATCCAAAACCCAAGTGAAATATGTTTGCGTTTATCCATACCTCCTTTAATTTCTTTCACTAATGTCTTCGAGTTTAAATTGTTTAAATCTTTTACCTCCTTGGTTAAATCGATTACCCGGTATTTTATATTCTTTTGGATGCAATTATAAATGGAATTTTTTTTCTCTTTCAGATACTTCAATATTTATGTATAGAAACATATTTACATACCACATTACACTGGTCAGAATGGCCATCATCAAAATGTCCACAAATAATAAATGTTGAGAGGGTGTACAGAAAAGGGAACCTTCCTACATTGTTGGTGGCAACGTGAATTGGTGCAGCCACAATGGAGAACAGTATGGAGGTTCCTTAAAAATAACTAGAACTAGAGCTACCAGCAATCCCAGTTCTGGGCATACATCCAGAGAATCTACAGGGCAAGAACAGAGACTCAGATGTAGAGAATGAACTTGTGGACCCAGCAGGGAAGGAGAGGGTGGGAAGAATTGAGAGAGTAGCACTGACACATATACACTATTATGTGTAAAGAGAGCTAGGGGGAGCTGCTGTACAGCACAGAGAGCTCAGCTGGGGCTCCGTGATGACCCAGAGGGGTGGGATGAGGAAAGGGTGGGAGGGAGGCTCAAGAGGGAGGGGGGTATATGTATACAAATAGCTGACTCATGTTGCTGTACAGCAGAAACTAACATAACGTTGTAAAGCAATTATACTTCAATTAAAAAGTTACTTTTAAATGTTTAAAGAAAGGATATATGCAACCTAATGTTCATAGCAATAATATTTACAATAGCCAAGACATGGAATCAACTTAAATGTCCATCAATAGAGGAATGGATAAATAAGATATGGTACATATTAATATACACAGTGGAATATTACTCAGCTATTAAAAAGAATGAAATAATGCCATTTGCAGCAACATGGGTGGACCTAGGTATTGTCATACCTAGTGCAGTCAGCAGAGTAAGACAAATATAATATGATATCATTTATAGTTGGAAATAAAAATTGATAAGATAAACATATATAAAACAGAAATAGACTCAGCAGACATAGAAAGCAAACTTAACCAACAGAGAAAGGGGACGGAGGGATAAATTGGGAATTTGAGATTATTAGATACACACTACTAAATATAAAATAGATAAACAACAAGAACCTATTGTATAGCACTGAGAACTATATTCAATACTTTGAATAAACTAAAATGGAAAATAATTCAGTATAACTGAGTCACCTTCCTCCTCCAAAAACCTTATCCCCAGGCTGCAAACTATCTGGAAGAATTATCTGAACATGAACAAGTACAAAGTGATGTACAAGTGGCCAGGGCCCAGGGTCAAGTTCAGTGCAGAGGCCCTGCTTTGCCACCCCCAGGACCACGTGAAAATTTCAGTGATGGAGATCACAGATTTTCCCTTCAACACCTCTGATTTGGAGGGTTACCTGCCTCAGGAGGACATTACGACCAAGGCTGGGCCATGGGGCATCTGTGCTGTTGTCTCTCCAGCAGGATCTCTGAAGTCCTCCCAGCTGGGTAGAGAAATAGATGATCACAATGCAGTCGAGAGGTTTAATGGGGCACCCACAGTCAAATTCCAACAAGACGTGGGCACAAAAACCACCATTCGTCTGGTAAACTCTCAGTTGGTCACCACAGAAGCGGGCTTCCTCAAAGACAGTTTGTACAATGAAGGAATCCTAAGTGTGTGGGACCCATCTGTTTACCATTCAGATATCCCAAAGTGGTACAGGAATCCCGACTACAGTTACTTCAATAACTTCAAGAGCTATCGTAAGCTGTATCTTCATCAGCCCTTTTACATCCTCAAGCTCCAGATGCCTTGGGAGCTGTGGGACATCATTCGAGAAATCTCCTCAGAGCAGATCCAGCCAAACTCCCCATCCTCTGGGATGCTCGGCATTATCATTATGATGTCACTGTGTGACCTGGTGGTTATTTACGAGTTCCTCCCATCCAAGCGCAAGACTAACATATGCAACTATTATCAGGTATTTCAACAGTGCCTGCACAATGGGCACCTACCACCCACTCATCTTTGAGAAGAACATGGTGAAGCACCTCAACCTCGGTATGAACGAGGACATCTACCTGCTTGGAAAAGCCATGCTGCCTGGCTTCCAGACAATTCGCTGTGGAGCATAAGCTCCCCAGCCAGGCCCCCTTACCCTTCGCCATCGGCACTTTACAGCCAGTCTTCTGGCCACCCCAGGCCTGGGAAGGAAGACTGTGTGCCTGAATAACCACAGCCCACACTCCAGGCAGCAAGAGCCCTGGGGCTTCAGAAACTCAAGGGCAGGGCCCCCAGCCCAGCCTGCCCTGTTGTCACAGGGGTGTGTGAACCCAGAGCCTCCTGTCTCACTCATGTATACCTGTTTAGCATTCCTTCCAGAGAGGGTCCTCCTACCCCCGACCCAGGTAAATGCAAGATCCACCTTTCCCACCAGGGTTGCCAAAGCTGGTCTGCTTTCCCCACCAGAATGACATTGTTATTGTAAACCAGGGAAACAGGAAAAAAGGTATAGTCTCTATCCTCACGGAGAAGGCGATGTCACCCCACTCCAGTACTCTTGCCTGGAAAATCCCATGGACGGAGGAGCCTGGTGGACTGCAGTCCATGGGGTCGCGAAGAGCTGGACATGACTGAGCGACTTCACTTTCACTTTTCACTTTCATGCACTGGAGTGTTTTCATGCACTCCAGTGTTCTTGCCTGGAGAATCCCAGGGACGGGGGAGCCTGGTGGGCTGCCATCTATAGGGTCGCACAGAGTTGGACACAACTGAAGCGACTTAGCAGCAGCAGCAGAATCACCTTGCAGTACACCTGAAACACTGTTAATCTACTATACTTCAATTAAAAATGAAATGCATTTACAATTTTCTTTGAGTTCTCTATTTTTCTTGGTAAGTCTAGCTAAAAGTTTGTCAAATTTTATCTACATTTTTAAAAACTGTCTCTTAGTTTTCATAAACTTTTCTATTGCAATATTAGTCTCTATTTCATTTATTTCTGCTCTGATCCTGATAATTCCCTTCCTGCTGCTAACTGCTATACAGCACAGATTTTGGTCTTTTGTTTTTCCATTTGTCTGATACTTTTGATTGCTGAGTTCTTTATTGATTCATTGACTATTCAGAAGTCTGTTATTTAATTTCCCCATATTTGTGAATTTTCCAGTTAGTTTCTTGCAACTGATTGCTAGACTCACAGTACACACAGACTCACACATAATGGAATACTACTCTACCAAATAAAGAATGAAAGTTGGCCATTTGCAGCAACACAGATGGATTGCATTATGGAGAGCATTATGCTAAGTGAAATAACTCAGACAAAGACACATACTATATGATATTATGAACATGTGGCCTATAAAAAAATAAAACAAACTAGTAAATATAAAAAAAAAAGGAAACAGGTTCACAGATACAGAGTACAAACTAGGGCTTACCAGTGGAGAGAGGGAAGAGAGGGAGGTACTATACAGTGGTAAGAGATTAGGAGGTACAAACTATTATGTCTAAAACAGATAAGCTGTAAGGATATACTATACAAGAAAAGGGATTAGAGAAATATTTTATAATAATTATAAATGGAGTGTAACCTTCAAAAATTGTGAATCACTATGCTATATACTTATAACTTACATAATATTGTACATCAACTATATATCAGTTTTTTAAAATTCTATTTTTGTACATTTATTTGTTCTTTTGTATAGATGATCTACCCATTATTGAAAGTGGGGTGCTGAATTCCCTTTCTATTACTGTATTGCTGTCTATTTTTCCTTTCAGGTTAGTTCAGTCGCCTCAGTCCTGTCCGACTCTTTGCAACTCCATGAATCACAGCACACCAGGCCTCCCTTTCCATCACCAACTCCCAGAGTTAACCCAAACTCATGTCCATCGAGTCGGTGATGCCATCCAACCATCTCATTCTCTGTCATCCCCTTCTCCTCTTGCCCTCAATCTTTCCCAGCATCAGGGTCTTTCCTAATGAGTCAGCTCTTCACATCAGGTGGTCAAAGTACTGGAGTTTCAGCTTCAACATCAGTCCTTCCAATGAACACGCAAGACTGATCTCCTTTAGGATGGACTGGTTGGATCTCCTTGCAGTCTGAGGGACTCTCAAGAGTCTTCTCCAACACCACAGTTCAAAAACATCCATTCTTCTGTGCTCAGCTTTCTTTATAGATCAACTCTCACATTCATACATGACTACTGGAAAAGCCATAGCCTTGACTAGATGGACCTTTATTGGCAAAGTAATGCCTCTGCTTTTTAATATGCTGTCTAGGTTGGTCATAACTTTCCTTCCAAGGAGTAAGTGTCTTTTAATTTCATGGCTGCAGTCACCATCTGCAGTGATTTTGGAGCCCCCCCAAAATAAAGTCTGACACTGTTTCCACTGTTTCCCCATCTATTTCCCATGAAATGATGGGACCGGATGCCATGATCTTTGTTTTCTTAATGTTGAGCTTTAAGCCAACTTTTTCACTCTCCTCTTTCACTTTCATCAGGAGGCTCTTTAGTTCTTCTTCACTTTCTGCCATAAGGGTAGTGTCATCTGCATATCTGAGGTTATTAATATTTCTCCCAGCAATCTTGATTCCAGCTTGTGTTTCTTCCAGCCCAGGGTTTCTCATGATGTACTCTGCATATAAGTTAAATAAGCCGGGTGACAATATACAGCCTTGACGTACTCCTTTTCCTATTTGGAACCAGTCTGTTGTTCCATGTCCAGTTCTAACTGTGCTTCCTGACCTGCATACAGATTTCTCAAGAGGCAGGTCAGGTGGTCTGGTATTCCCATCTCTTTCAGAATTTCCCACAGTTTATTGTGATCCACACAGTCAAAGGCTTTGGCATAGTCAATAAAGCAGAAATAGATGTTCTTCTGGAACTCTCTTGCTTTTTCGATGATCTAGCAGATGTTGGCAATCTGATCTCTGGTTCCTCTGCCTTTTCTAAAACCAGCTTGAACATCAGGAAGTTCACGGTTCACATATTGCGGAAGCCTGGCTTAGAAAATTTTAAGTATTACTTTACTAGCGTGTGAGATGAGTGCAACTGTGCAGTAGTTTGAGCATTCTTTGCAATTGCCTTTCTTTGGGATTGGAATGAAAACGGACCTTTTCCAGTCCTGTGGCCACTGCTGAGTTTTCCAAATTTGCTAGCATATTGAGTGCAGCACTTTCACAGCATCATCTTTTAAGATTTGAAATAGTTCAACTGGAATTTCATCACCTCCACCAGCTTTGTTCATAGTGATGCTTCCTAAGGCCCACTTGACTTCACATTTCAGAATGTCTGGGCTCTAGGTGAGTGATCACACCATTTTGATTATCTGGGTTGTGAAGATCTTTTCTGTACAGTTCTTCTATGTATTCTTGCCACCTCTTCTTAATATCTTCTGCTTACGTTACATCCCTACCATTTCTGTCCTTTATTGAGCCCATCTTGGCATAAAATGTTCTCTTGGTATCTCTAGTTTTCTTGAAGAGATCTCTAGTCTTTTCCATTCTGTTGTTTTCCTCTATTTATTTGCGTTGATCACTGAGGAAGGCTTTCTTCTCTCTCCTTGCTATCCTTTGGAACTCTGCATTCAAATGGGTATCTCTTACCTTTTCCCCTTTGCTTTTCTCTTCCCTTCTTCTCACAGCTATTTGTAAGGCCTCAGACAGCCATTTTGGTTTTTTGCATTTCTTTTTCTTGGGGATTGTCTTGATTCCTGTCTCGAGTACAATGTCACGAACCTCCGTCCATAGTTCATCAGGCACTCTATCTATCAGATCTAGTCCCTTAAATCTATTTCTCACTTGCTCTGTATAATCATAAAGGATTTGATTTAGGTCATACCTGAATGGTCTAGTGGTTTTCTCCACTTTCTTAAATTTCAGTCTGAATTTGGCAATAAGGAGTCATCATCTGAGCCACAGTCAGCTCCCGGTCTTGTTTTTGCTCACTGTATAGAGCTTCTCCTTCTTTGGCTGCAAAGAATATAATCAATCTGATTTCAGTGTTGATCATCTGGTGATGTTCATGTGTAGAGTCTTCTCTTGTGTGGTTGGAAGAGGGTGTTTGCTATGACCAGTGCGTTCTCTTGCCAGAATTGTATTAGCCTTTGCCCTGCTTCATTCTGTACTCCAAATGCCAAATCTGCCCGTTACTCCAGGTGTTTCTTGACTTCCTACTTTTGCATTCCAGTCCCCTATAATGAAAAGGACATCTTTTTCCCTTAGGATCTGTTAATATTTGCTTAATATACTTGCTTCTATATTTGTTTTAGTTGCTCAGTTGTGCCCAACTCTTTGCAATCCCATGGATTGTAGCCCACCAGACTCCTCTGTCCATGGGATTTTCCAGGCAAGAATACTGGAGTGGGTTGCCATTCCCTTTTCCAGGGGATTTTCCCAACCCAGGGATCGAACCCAGGTCTCCCACACAGCAGGTGGATTCTTTACCATCTGAGCCACCTGTTTGGTGCATAGCATAAATATTTTCAAATTTTATATCCTCTTGACAAACTGATCTCTTTATCATAATAATGATACTCTTTGTTGTTACAGTCTGAGGCTTAAAGTCTATATTATTTGATATAAGTATAGCTATTTCTACATTCTTTTGATTTTCACTTGCATAAAACATTTTTTTTCTATCCCTTCATTTTCATTCTTTGTTGGTTTCTGTGCATTAGATAAAACAGTCTTGCCAGCATGGTCTCATGTAGAAGATGAACTCGATCAATCAGCTCAGCCCGAGAACCCAGCTGTCTCTCAAACCTTTGTGACTATACAAGCCACCTTCTTGGTTGTGGTGGTTTCTTGTAGCTGATGTTTTGCCAAGGCCTGTCAGCATCTCAGACGAGGGGATCAGAGGTGGCACCTAGATACAGGCTGATGAGAAGCAAGACTCTCAAGCAGTAGCTGGGAAAGTATGAAGGTCAGTCCCTTCCAGGGAGACACTGGGAGATGGGCTTTTTTGCCTGTTCCTTCTGTTCTCTGCCTAGGTTTATAGACATGGGTGGGGGTGTCTCCTTCACCCATTAAGAACTTATTTGCTACCATCCTGTGGGATTCTTAAATGGAAGCCAGCTTGGCGCTCAGAGCCAAGTGATACAGTGATTCACCCTTTGGGCAGTAGATACAAAAGGCAGTGTACAAACTTTGGTGATTTGAAGTGGCCTGGAGCGAGAAGGCAAGGGATGTGTCCTGGGCTTCTCTGGTCTCCATGAAAGATCATGGCTAGCTCCTAGATGAATGCTAAATAAGAAGTCTAACACTCAGGCAGCAGCCTTTATTTCTTTCAGGCAAAGACTGGGAGATAGGCATTTTTTGTCTGCTCCCTCTGCACTGTGCCCCGAAGACAGAAACATGGTGAGTGTTCTCTCAGCCACTAAGAACTGCTTCATTGTTGGCTATAGCCTTGGGAGTCTCATGGACACAAGCTCCATTCACTTTCAGAACTGGGTGTTTTGAGGGCCTAGCCTTTGGGCAGCAGTCTAAAAAGGTGAAGGGCTAGATGTGGGGTCCAAACTCTTTGCTTCTCAGGTAGAAGCTGGGAGTTAGGGGTTCCCTCTGATTGTATGGCATGTGCAGGAGGTGGGGTTTATGGTCAGAGTTTATGTCAGCCTTTCTTATCCATTTCAGTGTGGGTATTTCCTCAGTGGCCTATGTGTACATCTGGCTCATGTGTGTACATCTGGCTCATGTGTGGGAGGAAAGGGTAAAACTGATGAAAGAACTCAGGACAGCCCAGGAGAGATTAACATTATGCATTCAATATTTTTATAATGAGTATTAAAAAGCATGATTGACTGAATTAGGTTCCACTAGATGATACGAAATCTCAGTTTACTGAGGCACTAATTCCACTCAGTTCCTTAAATTATAGATACTATATGTGTGTATGTTATTTGCTCGGTCATGTCCAACTCTTAGCGACCCCATGGACTGTAGCCCACCAAGCTCCTCTGTCCATGGGATTTCCCAGGCAAGAGTACTGGAGTGGGTTGCCATTTCCCCCTCCAGGAGATCTTCCTGACCCAGAGATTGAACCCGAGCCTCCCGTCTTGTGGGCAGAGTCTTTACCATCTGAGCCACCAGGGAAGCCCCATAGATACTGTATTTGAAAGTAAATAAACCATTCCTGAGGTGTGAACCTCACATGACCAGACCTACACAGTGATGACAAATATCACACAGTTTTAATAAAGACAGAAAAGATTCAAACATCATTCTGAGAGGATGAAGAGACATATGCTTTATTCTACGATGTTTGCAGAGAACTTAGAGAAGGTAGTTCTTCTCTTAGGAATATCTAGGGAAGTGCTCTCTAAAATTCCCTTTCGTTTATTTTCCAGAGGATCTTAGCTAAAGGTAGCAAACAAAACAAGAAGAAAATTACAGCCTTTGGAATTGCTTGACTAAATAGCTCTTTCTAAAGACTGGTGGTTTCTTTTGGATACAGTTAAGTGCCCAGGCTATAATTTCCCATTTACTTTCCTTTTTCACTGTGTATACAGGGTATTTACTTCAATTGGATGCAATTTGCACTCTGTCAGAGGAAGTCTTTTTGCAGTTTCAAATTAACCACATTTCTTCTTCTAAAACAGGTTATAAAAACTGTCCCTGTCACTCTCCTTTTGACATCAGCCATTTCCTCATACAAAACTCAGTCATCAAATGATTGAAGGCCTATGTATTCAGGTCTAATGGATTGTAGACAGCAAGGGCAGTTTAAACAGCTCTAGTTTAAAATGCCTTTCCTCAAATAGCTCGTGTATGTGAAAGTGCACACACTTCAAATAGAAAAGATCAAATTCCACTGCCATGCTCCTGCAATACATATCCTGAAAGCTTTTTTATTTATAGCTTTTGTTTGGGGAGGTGTTTAATTTGAAGAAGCACACATATATCTCAGGTGAGCTGGAGGTCTGATGTGACCTCTTTGCACACTGGGTAGTTTGAACAACAGTTTAGGCTGCACCTCTTTTTCATGAACAATCTCGGCTTTCCTACTCAGGCTTTCCCTTAATACGATTTTTAAAACAATTTTACATTATTCCTTAAAGCTTGCACTTTTCCCCAAGAGACATAACTGCATCTTGACTACCATACTGTTTTGGAAGTGGCTTCAGTTTCCAGCACTGTTTATTGTGGCTTTATCTTTCCAAAGGGTCTGATTATCTTGTTACAAATATTAATATACACCTTAGAATAAACCAGTGAAACATTCTCTGTCACCATTTTATCTTTTGTCTAAAATGTGGATTAGTAGAAAACCTAGCATATTATACCAGGCCTTCCTATTGTCATGTGAGACATTAGGCTGCTGGCCCTTGTTTATTAGGAAGATGGAGTGCCAGCACCCTGGGGGCCACTGTAACTCTTTGCAAAACTGTTAACAGAGGAAATTGTGTCCACACACTAATCACATCTGCTGGGCCATTCTAACTGTTTAAATGATTATGAGTGCTTAGTCCTCTCTGCTACACTAATCAGTGTTAGAAACCACCAAGTTGCAAATGGCAGGAAAAGTACAGGAAGAGAGAATATAAAGTTTTTATTCTTTAGGGGACAATTAAACCCAACACACTTTAGAGACTTTATTCCCTTTTCTAAAGTATTCAGCACCTGACTAAGTTAATGTCTACCTCTTCAGACATCTCAATTCAAAGAAAATCTTGGCAACATTTCATTCTCATTTCTATTTGTTATTTCCTGAGTTCAGTTAGAATTTCCTATTTATATGTAAGAAAGTCTCTTTGAATTACGAATTATATATAAGGAAGTCTACTTAAAGGGGGTATGGATTACATAAATTTAGGAAAAAATTAGAATGTTTTCTGTGATCAGAATAGATTTTAGTATATTTATTCATTAAGAGAATATGTATTGAGCACTTCTGGCCTATGAAATAACTCTAAGGAGTATATCTTGGTATAAAAATCCACTGACTCTTGACTTTACACCCCAGAGAGGGAAATAAAGGGCAAGGTTTACCCTTCATTTAGGAATACGAAACTGTGTAATAAACACTGATTGAATAAATGAAAGAATATTTTAAATGCCTGGACAGCAATGTAATTTTAAAAGGTATAGGCATGCAGTTTTAGCAGAGAAAACACAAATTAGTTTTTTTATGAAAGTAGAGACTACAGAGCAGATACTGGTAAAAAGACATGATATAGTCATCATGAGGGATTTTTGCTGGATGACATTTTCTGCTAAATTCACAACCCCTTTATGTGTATCTTTAACTACAGAAAATAAAAAATAAAGAAAAACTCCTCAAGGAAGCCAGAGGTGATGAAAATACCTTTGCCTACAGAGGAACAAAAATATGGGTTATATCTGACTTCTTCTCAGAAACCATGCAAACAAGGAAAAGAGTAGAGTGAAATATTTAAAGAGTTTATAGAAAGAAAAAAAAACACCTCATCAACCTAGAATGTTGTACCCTGAGAAAACATCCTTCAAAAGTGAAGAAAATAGAGATTTTCTCAAACAAACAAAACCTGAGGGCATCTGTTGGCTGTATACCTGCCTTGCAAGAAATATTAAAGAAGTTCTTTAGAGAGAAGGAAGATAACAGTAACATAGGGCAAAAACTCAGATCTACATAAGAAAGGAAGAACATCAGAGAAGGAATAAGTGAAGGTAAAATTAAAACTTTAAGTTTTCTTATACTTAATTGTGCTAACAAGTAACAATTTGTTCAAAATAACAAGAGCAACAGTGTCTCTGAGTATGTAGGCTTCTACATAAGTAAACTGAATTGACAGCAATGATACTCAGGATGGGAGGGAGGAATTAGGACTTCTGTGTTTTTATAAGGTACACAAACCACCCATGAAATGGTATAATATTATTTGAAAGTGGATATAAATTAATTGTAAACATACACTTCAACTCTAGGAAATCCACTTTAAAAAAGTAAAAGAAGTAAAGCTGATATGCTAACAAAGGGGAGAAACTGGAATCACATAAAATGCTCCATTAAAACCGCAGAGGGCAGAAACAGAGTAGAAGGCAAAAATAGGAAACAGCAGCAAGTAACTAGGTGATAAGTGTGCAATTAAATCAAGCTCTTTGAATATCTACGTCTAAATGTATCGATTAAAAGACAGATGGCAGAGCAGAAGAAGAAACAAGATTCAACTATATTTTGGCTACAGGAAACCCACTTTAAATATAAAGACACATGTTCAATAAAAGTAAATGGACAGATGCCAGGGTCTGGCAGTGGGAGAGATGGGGAGATGTCAGCCAAAGATTTAAAGTTTCAGTTATGAAGGATGCTAGCTTCTGCAGATCTACTGTGGAGCATAATGGCTATAAATAATAGTACTGTACTGTATAAGTGGAATTTCCTAAGAAATTTCAGGTGTTCTCACTACAAAAGAAAAGAGATGATAACCATATGATATGATGTATATGTTAATTAGCTCGACTGTAGTCATGTCTACCTGTTTATTTTTGATCTGTGTAGTCTCACATTGTTATGTGTGCATCTGAAGTTGCAATCATCTCTTCTAGAGTATACAGACTGGTTCCAGTAGGTAAAGACCTTCTCTTGTTGGACCCTGTAGTGTTGGACCTGGCTCCAGGATCACAGTCGAATGGGACTGGAGCTGGTTCACTTAGCCTACAGTGGGACCCACCACTGGTGGGCCTGTTACTAGGGACTTCAGCTTATGGGGATCTTGTCTGGCCCCAAGGCAAGCAGATCTCCCTGCAGAAACTTGGTAAGAAGAGCTGGCACTGGGACAGTGTCCTGTTCAGGGTCCACAGTGGGGTCTGCAGATGACAGGCCTGTTACCAGGTATGTGAATAATGTATGTCTCTCGCTGGTGCCCTGAGGGGCTCCCTCCGAGGAACTGAGCATGTCCTCGGGGAGACAGGACCAGCCTGGACTACGGGGGCTGGAACCAAGTCACAGGGCTGCTGCAGGATCCACAGCGGGGATGGAGATGGGCAGGCCTGCCCCCAGTCGCACAGGCACACATGCCTCCTACTAGGGTCCTGGCTGGGCAGGGCTGACCATCGCACTGTTCAGTGAGATGGAGCCAGAACACAAGGCACGTCAGGATCTGCAGGGAGACCTAACAGGTACCCCTGCCTCCGGAAGCCTGGAGAGGCTTGTCTCCCATCCAGACACTGCAGTTGAGACAGGCCCGAGTGAAGTCCCAGAGCCGCTTCAGGCTCCGCAGCTGGAAAGGGAGGTCAGTGAGCCGACTTCTAGGGGCCCTGGCAGACATGTCTCCCCTCAGGTCCCTGGGTGGGCAGGACTGCTCCCAGAACATAACTGGGCAGGGCTAGAACCAAGCCACAGGGCTACCACAGACTCTACAATCAGGCTGAAGTCAGTGGTGCCTATCTCTGGCTGCCAAATTATTGCTGCTGTGGGAAAACACGAGTAAAGCACTTCCTATTTCATCATTTTGTTGATGCCATTCCATATGCCTTAAATATACATAACTTTATGTTTTTATTTTCTAGTCATATCTTAATAAAGCTGGGCAGAAAAAGAAATCGATGGAGAAAGATATACCATGCAGCTACTAATGAAAATAAAGTGGGAAGAGCTGTACTAGTTTCAGAAAGAGCAGGCTTCAGAACACAGTTATCAGGGATATAGAGGGGCACTAATAATGATTAAGGGGGCAATTCTCCCCAAAGACATAACAACCATTGGTGTCTATACCTTAAGAAGAGCACACTGCATCAAAATACAGAAAGCAAAACTGATAGAACTACAAGGAGAAATAGATGACACTATGGTTCTAATCGGACATTTCTATACCCCTGCACTAGAACTGGCCAAACCAACAGGCAGAAAAGCAGTGAGGCCATGGTTAACTCAACAAACACCATCAGTCAAATGCACAGCATGGATATCCACAGATTACTACAGATCCGACAACAGAGGAATTCACCTTCTCGGATCAGTGTGCATGTTGCTCCGTTTGGTATGCTGGCTTTGTGGCCCGAGGGTCTGACCCAGCAAGCCAGCATATGGAGTGCATTAAGGTTTTCCCTACATTTTCTTTCTTTGTGGTTCAATTCAAGCCTGAAACCACAGACACCTGTGAAAACAAACCCAGCCTGGATGCTTGCTCACCAGTACTATCTCTCTTTGTCTCTCTTATCTTCAGCCCCAGCTGTGATGCTTCCTGACTGATGATGTTATAACAGTGCCGAGAAGCCAAAAGGCTGCATTTTTTAGCTGAATACACCTGAGTTTTCCCCATCATCATGGAGACCCAAAAGGATGAAGCTGCTCAGGCCAAGAGAACAAGAGTCTCTATGGATACCCAGGATCAAGGGACAGAGAAAGGGGCCAAAAACAAGGCCTCTGAGACAACAGAAAGGCCCGCATCAGAGCCACCCTCATCTGGTCCAGGTAGGCTGAAGAAAACTGCCATGAAACTCTTTGGTGGCAAGAAGGGCATCTGTACCCTGCCTAGTTTCTTTGGAGGGGGACGAAGCAAAGGTTCTGGGAAAGGCAGTTCTAAGAAGGGTCTTAGCAAGAGCAAGACCCACGATGGCCTGAGTGAAGCAGTCCATGACCCTGAAGACATTGTCAGTGAAGGAACTGGCCTCTCCTTACCTTTGCCTGAGTCATCACGACTTCCCAGCTCTCAGAGTGTCCATGGGTCTTTGGAGACAGACTCCAGATGCAAGAGGTCTGTGGCTGGAGCCACAGAGAAAGCTGGGGCTGAGAAGGCTCACTTTGTGCCCAAGCCAAAAAAAGGCCTGAAAGGTTTTTTCAGTAGTATCCGGGTCACCGGAAGAGCAAGGTCTCTGGGCCTGAACAAAGCAATCCAGGACCAAGGAGTCTGAGGGGATCAGGGCCAGGCCTCATGAGTACGTGAGCTCAGCCCTTCTGTCGCACACTGATGAGGTCTTCCAAGCCCCAAGAAAAGAAAATGCCAAATCCCAAGATGTCCCTGGGCCAAAAGTTTCTTCAATATCAGAGACTTCTCTGGCAGCCACTGAGAAAGCAGCCTTTAAAGATCCAGAAAAAACCTTGGAGACCTTTGTCTCAGCACTCTTGCAGCCCAAACCTGCCCCTGAAGCCAGTGGTCCAGAGGAGCTGCATAGTCCAGAAACAGGGGAGAAGCTTGTGGCAGGAGAGGTAAATCCACCCAGTGGCCCTTTAGGGACCAGCTGAGCCTCCTCTTTGGGGATGTCACATCTCTGAAGAGTTTTGACTCACTGACAGGTTGTGGTGACATAATAGCAGAACAGGATATGGATAGTATGACAGATAGCATGGCCTTGGAGGCCAGAGGCCAACCGAGATGGAACCAAACGAAGTTCCTGCTTGGTAACCTACCAAGGAGGGGCGAAGAGATGGCCTTGCCTGATGATGATGATGAGGAAGAAGAGGAAGAGGAGGTGGAATTAGAGAGGAGGGAGAAGTCAAGGAGGAAGAAGATGATGATTTAGAGTATCTGTGGGCAAGTTCCCAGATGTACCCAAGGCCCATACTAAATCCAGGCTACCATCCCACCACATCCCCAGGCCATCTTGGCTACATGCTTCTTGACCCAGTTAGGTCTTATCCTGGCTCAGCCCCTGGGAACTTTTGACTCCTCAGAGTGATCAGCAAGAGTCCGCCCCCAATAGTGATGAGGGTTATTATGACTCCACTACACCAGGACTTGAGGATGATTCAGGTGAGGCCCTGGGGCTTGTCCGTAGGGATTGCTTGCCCCGAGACAGCTATAGTGGTGATGCCCTCTATGAGTTCTATGAGCCAGATGATAGTCTGAGAACTCCCACCTGGGGATGACTGCCTTTATGACCTCCATGGTCACAGCTCTGAGATGTTTGACCCCTTCTTGAATCTTGAGCCCTTTTCTTCCCCTCGGCCACCTGAGCAATGGAGACAGAGGAAGAACGGCTAGTGGCCATCCAGAAACAGTTGCTATATTGGGAGCTACAGCGGGAGCAGCGAGAGGCCCGGGAAGCATGTGCCCAAGAGGCTCACACCAGAGAGGCCCATGCTCGAGAGCCCCACACCCGGAAGCTTATGTCAGAGAGGCCCGACCTCGAGAGCCTACGCCAGGGAGGCCTGTGGCCAAGAGGTCTGTGGTCGAGAGGCTCAAGTCCGAGAGACACAGGTGCGGCAGGAGAAGCCCATCATAGAGTATCAAATGAGGCCTTTAGGCCCATCAGTGATGGGTCTGGTGGAAGGGGCATCAGGGACCTCTCAGACTTCCCACAGAGGAACCACATCAGCTTTCCCTGCCACTGCAAGCAGCGAGCCAGACTGGAGGGACTTCCGTCCTTTGGAGAAGCGTTTTGAGGGAACCTGCTCCAAGAAAGATCAAAGTACTTGCCTGATGCAACTCTTCCAGAGTGACGCTATGTTTGAGCCAGACATGCAAGAAGCAAATTTTGGAGGATCTCCCAGGAGGGCCTACCTACTTATTCACCTCCTGAGAGCCAGAGGAAGAGGATGTTGAGAAGGAAGGGAATGCTACTGTGAGTTTCTCTCAGGCCCTCGTGGAGTTCACAGCAATGGGAACCTCTTCTCCAGCAGTCTTCGCAGCTCTGACTCTGATTCATCCTTCACTCAAAACCCTTCCTGAGCGCCTCCCATGGTGACCTTTGATATCGCTGATGTGGAACGGGATGGGGAAGGCAAGTGTGAAGAAAATCCTGAGTTCCACAATGATGAAGACCTTGCAGCCTCCTTGAAGCTTTTGAACTGGGCTACTACCAGAAACATGCCTTCAACAACTACGCAGCGCGATTCTACCAAGGCTACCCTGGGTGTGAGCAGTCTCCCTCGATACTTGGACTACCTGGCATGCACCCTCGTCCTCCACCTGCTGCCATGGCCCTCAGCAGGAGGAGCCGCTCCCTTGACACTACTGAGACCCTGGAGCTGGAGCTCTCCAATTCTCACCTGACCCAAGGCTATATGGAGTCTGATGAGCTCAGGCCCAGCAAGAAGATTCAGATGAAGAAGAGGAGGAGGAAGAATGGGGCCGAGACAGTCCCTATCTCTCTATACTGAACCTCCAGTAACTACGACTGGTCTGCCTGGGCTCCCTGTCCTCTCCCAGTGGGGCCTGGCCATGCCTGGATAAGTCCTAGCCAGTTGGATGGGCCTTCTAGCCATCCATTTGGGCAGGCAGTCTGTTGCATATCTCCTCTCACCATGTCAATGTTGCTCTCAGTATCAGGCCAGAGCCAAGGCACCTGGGAATCCAAGTCTCAGCTAGCTCGGCCCTTCACACCTACCCCTGCCCATGGGCCCTTTTGTTATAACCTCCAGCCAAAGGCCTCCCAGAGTGTGAAGGCCAGGCCTCAAGATGTGGCTGCTGCCTGTTGATGAGCCCAGTCATTCCTCCATTTCTGGAGGCTTCAGCCCAGCCCTGTGCCCAGGCCAAGCCTGTGGGCATTACTCATGGCAATCCCTCAGCTGCCCAGGATCCGCCTGAGCCCCAGAGCCCCAGCCCATTCACTATGGGGCTTCCAGCCTTGACCTTTCAAAGGAGAAGGCTGAGCAAGGTGCCTCTCTCCCCACCAGCTGCTCCTCCACTGCTATGAATGGGAATTAGCTGAGTAGTCATCATCAATTCTGGAGTGAGGGGCAATGGGG
>NW_017189516.1:35049346-35083135 GCF_001704415.2 Capra hircus | reverse complement strand
TTGGTAAATACTAAGGAATTGTGATCTGGATCCTGTGGTAAGAATATGTTTAATTTTGTAAGAAACTGCCAAACTGTCTTCCAACAGCAATGAATGAGAGTTACTGTTTTGTTCCATATCTTCCCAAGCGTCAGTTCAGTTCAGTCACTCAGTCATGTCCGACTGTCACCCATGGACTGCAGCACGCCAGGCCTACTTGTCCATCACCAACTCCTGGAGTTCACTCAAACTCATGTCCATTGAGTCAGTGATGCCATCCAACCATTTCATCCTCTGTCGTCCCTGCTCCTCCCACCTTCAGTCTTTCCCAGCATCAGGGTCTATTGAAATGAGTCAGTTCTTTGCATCAGGTGGCCAAAGTATTGGAGTTTCAGCTTTAGCATCAGTTCTTCCAATGAATATTCTGGACTGATTTCCTTTAGGATGGACTGGTTGGATCTCCTTGCAGTCCAAGGGCTCTCAAGAGTCTTCTCCAGCACCACAGTTCAAAAGCTTCAATTCTTGCTTGCTCAGATTTCTTTATAGTCCAAGTTTCACATTCATATATGACCACTGGAAAAACCGTAGCTTTGACTAGACAGACCTTTGTTGACAAAGTAATGTCTCTGGTTTTTAATATGCTGTCTAGGTTGGTCATAGCTTTCCTCCAAGGAGTAAGCATCTTTTAATTTCATGGCTGCAGTCACCATCTGCAGTGATTTTTGAAGCTCAAAAAAATAAAGTCTGTCATAACTATAAGTATTTTAGTTATGATAAAATATATATAACATTCAGTTTACCAACTTAATCATTTAAGTGTGCAGTTCAGTGGTGTTAAGTGTACGTTCATATTTGTGAGTTAATTATAGTTAGTGTCCAACGCTCTTTCATCTTGTAAAACTAAAAAATCTGTATCTTTCTTTCATTGATTCTGGTTTAATTTCATTGTGGTTTGAGAGCAGGCATTGGTTTCTGTTTTTAAAACTTTGTTATGGTGTGTTTTTGTGCCTGAGAATGTGATATATTTTGGTGAATATTTCCTTTTGAAGCTTTACCCCGTTTGCTGGGTCTACTCGCTTCAGGTCACCTTAAGTTCAAGGGAGCACACTGGGCATGGAGAATTGCAGATATGAAAAAGGCCCAGGTGCTATTGGCCACAGGAGGGGTGGTGTAGGAAGGTGGAGGGGAAGTCAGCTCTAATGACACAGAAGTTTTGAAAAGCAGCTGGCAAAAACAGCCCATTAAGTATTCACTGGGTTCTGTAAGAACCAGTCCTCAATTTCATATTAGCCAGAGCTCTCACTGACATTTTGCCTGGGACTGGGTAGAAAAGTAGACCTGAAGTTTCACTTTCTTCCTTCAGGCTACCTAAATTGCCCGTAGGACCATGCTCAGACCTTCAAAAGCCCAGAACAGGAGCCTTGCAGAGCCACATTCCAGAGCTGCAATACAGAATCAGCTAAGATGGCATGATAGCCTTGGGGCAAAGCACTCTCTGGGATTCAGTATACTCTGTCCAAGAGGCCTAGAAATACCTCCCTCTCATAGAGGTTATGTGAGGGACAGGTCTAACCTAGACTCTCTAGTGACTGTTCTGCTGGTAACAGATTTTAATGTGGTCCACAGGGGCTTCCCTGATGGGTCAGAGAATAAAGAATCTGCCTGCAATGCAGGAGACCCAAGTTCATATCCCTGGGTTGGGAAAATACCCTGGAGAAGGGAATGGCTACCCACTCTAGTATTCTTGCCTGGAGAATTCCATGGACAGAGGAGCCTGGCAGGCTACAGTCCATGGGGTTGCAAAGAGTTAGACATGACTGAGCAACTAACACTTTCACTTTCTGCAACTGAAACCACCATGAGAACCATGAGACAGATTGTTTCTTCTCTGGTCCTTTCATTATTTTGACCCCAATCTAACTTCCTATCTAGAAAGGGAACTCCTTGAAGTCACAACTCAACACGACTCATGTCCCTGGTCAGTTAGGCTCTGAACAGCTATTTCAATAAACAAACCTGATTCAAGACACACCCTTCTGGTCTAGGCTCCCAGTCCTCTAAATAGCCAAATGTCACAGAGATAGAAAAAAAAGAAAGGCTAGCCACCACCTATCCCAACATATCCCCCTCTCCACCCCCATCCCCATGGTCTGATGTATCCATTCCAGTGACAATAGCTGATTAACAGCTGGATCAGTGACCAGCCTGCTAAAGCCTAGTGACCCCTCCCTGGAAAGTCCCTCACCACTGTCTTCTCTTTGCAGGGTGGCCACCAGCACCTAAGGAGCTTGGGTAGGGAAGGGAGACAGAATAGCTGCTGGGAGCCAGAGAGAGGGAAAGAAAGAGGGGCAAGCAACACTGTTAGGGTCCTAAGAGTAGCTGGCCAGCACGTCAGCTTTGTGACTGGTTGCCACAGTAAAAACACTCTCACATTCACCTACAGTGGGAAACTAAGAACTAGCACTCTGGGGGTGGAGAGAGCCTGGCAGCTACACTCTATCCTCTGACCACATTAGCAGAATCTTCCCGGAGCCCTGATCTTGTTTTGCAAATAGTAATTTTGTGCCTTGTGACATGCTTGCCTGACACTTGACTCATCAATGTGATCTAAGCTTCCCTCAGAAGCACTCTGCAGAACTGAATATTAAACTTGTAGCATGATAATGTTTGTTTACCCCCAAAATAAGAGAAAAAAATACCATCACCTGATCTCTTCTCTGCAGAAATCTGTATTGCAATTTGCTCAGGTTAGGTTTTTGTGTTTTGATTCTGTGTGACATATTTTAACATGGCATTGTTCCAGCTCAGCCCTGCAACTGATAGCACCACAATAAACAGTGCTACCCCTCAAATACACAATGATATACACACACACACTCCGAGTCCTCTGCCCTGGGGTCTAAAGGGAATAGGGACCCTACCATCTATCTGAGTCCTTCACTTTCCAAAGCACAGATGTTTTTATCTCAGCCCTGAAATTACTGACAATGTTGTCATTATGGTTTGGGTATTGAGGAGATGGGGTGGCAGTAAGTGGAGTTGTTAGTGAAATTCTATTCCCCTCTGTGGAATTACTGAAAGGAACCTCACTAGAACACTTGGTTAAATGATAATTATTAAGCTGCCAGAAGGGTTCAAAACCCCAGTCCTTGCTTTTGGGAAGCTCCTAGGCTAACAGATAGAGAATCTTCTATATAACAGTCTGAAGGCACAATATGATGCAGACCTTAGAGAAGAGCCCTCCTTACTGGTTAAGCTGAGTGCTGAAATATCACTCTTCATAACTTATGATCATATCCCAGGATAAACTTGAAAGGCAAAAAGATAATCTCTGGGCTCAGAAAAGAGAATGCCTTGAAAAGGAGGCATTCAATCTGGGCCTTTTTAGACAGGAGTGAGTGAAACTGTCAATTATTTAGAGGAAAGGATGGGCAAGACTAGTAAGTGTGGCTGGGCATCAAGGACAACCAAAGGCCAAGTCAAAAACCTTATAGGCTTACCCATCCTTGTGAATTGAAGGCTTAACTGTCCTATGGGTTTTCGAGCTAGAATTCCTGCAAACAGAAGAATTAGGCAAACTGAATCTCAAACAGGGCTGCTTTATAGAACTGTGATGCCTTGGCTAGAGGGTAGTCCCTTTGGGCTTTCTCTTACCCTTGCTTCTTTGCTCTGTTGGAGCAGAGGCCAGCCCATAGCTCTCTACATTGTCCCTTTCTCTGTAATAGGGATCAGCAGCATGCTGTGGAAGGAGCCATGGTCCACAGAGTTGGGTTCCAGATCATGCCAAAGCATCCATCTAAGCCTTGGGCACTTGTGAAATGGAGATCAAAATAGCTTCTCTATCTGTGGTCCACTGCAGTGATGTGAGGTTAGATGGGACAATGAATGCCAAAAGCATTTTGTAAGCTGTAAAGTGCAAAGCAAATGAGAAAGACTGGCATTCCTGTTATATAAGTGAGATCTCAGTTTCCTAGGAAGTAGCTGTTGTTGTTTAGTCACTAAGTCGAGACCATGTGTAAAAGGCCACTCATTTGAGAAAGCCATTCAACTACAGGAAGTCCAAGGAACCAGCTGCCTTGGCCCATGCTGAGGAAGAGCCAAGTGTTAAGGGATTTTAAAGATGTTTGTGGATTTATACAAAGTCTTCTGTTAAGGGCAATTTAAAAAGCCTTCTGTATATGTGGTGGGAGTGGGTGAACTAGGCAGGGTTGTATCCCTGGGAATCAAATTCTCTTCCCCCAGGTTCAGGTCCTCCTCCTAACTAGGCCCAGGGCCATCTTTGCTGGTAAAGGTCAGAGGTGAAATTATGCTGTCTCCTACCTCCCTGCTTTGTCCCTTCCAGAGCCAGGTACCCCACCCATAGTGTCTCTGCCCTCTGTCTCCCACAAGGTAATAGGACAGAAGCTGGCAGGAATCACCTGTAGCTAGTGCCCCTTAAGCCCAGCCCCATCTAGCCATCTGACTCAGGCCTCTTTTTCATACTCCTTACTACCTCACCAGGTCCCAATGCTGTCCTTTCCCAGTGGGCTATGCTACCCTTGCTCGGGACCACAATTCAGGAGAGTGAGGTGGGGCAGAAGGCAAAGGGGACTGCAAAGGGGACTGCAAAGGGACAGATTCTGCAGCTCCCTCAGGCTGAGGCTGGCTCCCTTCCTAGTTTCGGCCAAGAAAGTAGTCCTGCTAAGTGCAGAGCCTCTCCAGCCTAAGGTTTCTCAAACTGCATGCCTATCTAAGTTTCAGTTGGACTGGTGGGTGAGGGAATACTCTAAGGCTACTCTGTGATCCCTGGCAGGGGCCACTTGCTGAAGCTATTGCTAGCATGGCAGGAATTAGACTGTGTCCATCCCTGCTCCAGAGAGGCCAGCCTCAGGCCATTCTTAGACCAGTGGAAGGCTAGGTCAGAGCTACTTCCTCCTCCTCCCCTCTCAAAATACAGCAAGAGACCAGTCACAAATTTGCCCCAGGAATCCATCTCAGTAATGGGGAAACAGCTGCAGTGAGTCTCGCACATTTTGCTCCCAGCCCTATTTCCTGGGGCCAGCTCAGCCAAGTTTAGAGAAGGCTGAGTTCAGGGAAGAAGTATGTAGATTTATGCAGTAGCTCCAGAGGCATGGCCTCAACCAGTTGTAGTTTCCCAGACCTCCTCCAAGAAGTTTTCCTGGGAGCAAGCCCATTCTGGGTGCATCCTGCACTTGTATATGCAGTGGAAGGTGGTCTAAGGAAGGAGTAATAAGGAAAGTCCAGCCAACCTCCCCCCACTTCCTGAGAGTCAGCCAATTCTGCACTGTAATCAGCTCTCCCTACCTGGGGGAAATCCAGCAAGTTCTTTCGGTTTCAACAGGAAAATGAGGCTATTAAAAATGCCTACCTTTTAAAGCTATTTTAAGGAATTAAAATCTGATATATATAAAGTAACAAATAAAATCCATTATATAACAGAGGCTCAAAAACATAGCAGCTAGTTTTACATATATTTTATTCAAACTGCTGCTGCTAAGTCACTTCAGTTGTGTCCAACTCTGTGCGACCCCATAGACGGCAGCCCACCAGGCTCCCCCATCCCTGGGATTCCCAGGCAAGAACACTGGAGTGGGTTGACATTTCCTTCTCCAATGGATGAAAGTGAAAAGTGAAAGTGAAGTCGCTCAGTTGTATCTGACTCTTAGCGACCCCGTGGACTGCAGCCTACCAGGCCTCTCTGTCCATGGGATTTTCCAGGCAAGATTACTGGAGTGGGGTACCACTGCCTTCTCCATTTTATTCAAACTATAGTTGGACAATTTTTAGCAGCAAAACTACCTCAGTCAGGGTTGACGAAAGTGCTTCCCAGGCTCTAAGGGTATGTCACCAAACCTTCTTGGACCTCAGTTTTCACAAATGGTAAATTAAGGAGCCTTCATTTCTTCTCACAGGAGGCTTCAGTTGTTCTTTTAGTCAATTTTTGATTTCGGAGGCCCAAAATATTTCCTCAAATCAGCGACTGGTTAACAGCTCTGGTTTATCTGTGAATCTCCACTAGCCAGGTTCTCTAGCCCAAGCCAGAAAGGTCAACAATCCAAACTTAGCTAAAGTACCAATGCAAAGGAAATTCAAATCAAAAAATGTCCTTCATCCACTCCTGGTACTTGTTGTTTAATCACTAAGTCATGTTCTACTCTTTTGTGATCCCCATAGACTGTAGCTTGCCTGGCTCCTCTGCCCATGGGATTCCCCAGGCATAAATACTGCAGTATGTTGTCATTTCCTTCTTTAGGAGAGCGTCCCAACCCACGGATAGAACCCACATCTCCTGCATTGGCAGGCAGATTCTTTACCACTGAGCCACAAGGGAAGCACTCATGGTACTTACCAGCTTACAAAATATTTCCCACTTCCTCACTCACCCCCATTTCTCCTTCCCAGTGATCCATTAATCAGGCCTGGTTGCTGTTGCTGTTTAGTCACTAAGTCATGTCTCTTTTGCAACATTATAGACTGTACCCCACCAGGCTCCTCTGTCCATGGGATTTTCCTGGCATGAATACTGGAGTGGAGAATACTTTCTTCTCAAATGCACATGGAACATTCCCAGGATAGACCACATCCTGGTTCACAAATCAAGAATCAGTAAATTTAAGAAAACTGAAATCATATCAAGCATCTTTTCTGACCACAACGTTGAGACTAGGTATCAATTACAGGAGAAAAAAAAAACACTGTATAAAACACAAACACATGGATATTGAACAATACACTTCTAAACAACAAATAGGTTATTGAAAAAGTGAAAAGTGAAATCAAAAACTTCCTAGAAAAACATGACAGTGAAATAATGATGACCCAAAACCTATGGGATGCAGCAAAAGCAGTTCTAAGAGGGAAGTTTCTACACAATCCTACCTCAAAAAACAAACAAACAAAAACATCTAATAGACAACCTAACTTTACACCTAAAACAACTGGAAAAAGAAGAACAAAAGAAAAAAACCCAAAGTTAGCAGAAGGAAAGACATCAAACATCAGAGAATAAGTAAATGAAAAGGAAATGAAGAGACAAGATTAATAAAACTAAAAGCAGATTCTTTGAGAAGATAAATAAAATTGACAAACCTTTAGCCAGACTCATAAAGAAAAAAAGGGAGAAGAATCAAATCAACAAAATTAGAAATGAAAAAGGAGAGGTTACAACAGACAATGCAGAAATACAAAGCATTATAGGAGACTATTATGAACAACAATATGGCAATAAAATAGATAACCTGGAAGAAATGGACAGATTCTTAGAAAAGTTCAATCTTCCAAGACTGAACCAGGAAGAAATAGAAATAATGAACAACTCAATTACAAGCACTGAAATTGAAGCTGTGATCAAAAATCTCCCAAAAAACAAAAGCCCAGGACCAGATGGCTTCACAGGAGAATTCTATCAAACATTTAGAGAAGAGCTAATGCCTATCCTTCTAAAACGCTTTCAAAACATTGCAGAGGAAGGGAAACTTCTGATCATTCTATGAGGCCACCATCACCCTGATACCAAAACCTGACAAAGACAACACAGAAAAAGAAAACTACAGGCCAATATCACTGATGAATATAGATGCAAAAATTCTCAACAAAATTTTAGCAAACAGAATTCAGCAACACATCTAAAAGCTCACATATCATGAACAAGTGGGCTTTATCCCACAGATGCAAGGATTCTTCAATATTTGCAAATCCATCAATGTGATATACCATATTAACAAACTGAAGGATAAAAACCACATAGTTATCTCAATAGATGCAGAGAAAGCCTTTGACAAAATTCAGCACCCATTTATGATAAAAACTCTCCAGAAAGCAGGCATAGAAGGAATATACCTCAACATAATAAAAGCCATATGTGATAAACCCACAGCAAACATTATCCTCAAAGGCAAAAAACTGAAAGCATTTCCCCTAAAGTCAGGAACAAGACAAAGGTGCACACTCTCACCACTACTATTCACCATAGGTTTGGAAGTTTTAGCCACGACAATCAGAGAAGAAAAAGGAAAAAAAAAAAGGAATCCAGATCAGAAAAGAAGAAGTAAAACGAAGTAAAACTCTCACTGCTTGCAGATGACATGATCCTCTACATAGAATACCCTAAAAACACTACCAGAAAATTGCTAATCAATGAATATAGCAAAGATGCAGGATATAAAATTAACACACAGAAATCCCTTGCATTCCCATTCACTAACAATGAGAAAACAGAAAGAGAAATTAAAGAAAAAAATCTCATTCACCATTGTGATGAAAAGAATAAAATACTTAAGAAAAAATTTACCTAAAGCAACAAAGAAGACCTATATTTGGAAAACTATAAAACACTGATGAAAGAAATCAAAGATGACACAAATAGAAATATACCATGTTCATGGATCAGAAGAATCAATATAGTGAAAGTGAGTATACTACCCAAAGCAATCTATAGATTCAATATAATCCCTATCAAGCCACCAATGGTATTTTTCACAGAACTAGAACAAACAATTTGACAATTTGTATGGACATACAAAAAACCTCAGATAGCCAAAGCCATCTTGGGAAAGAAGAATGGAACTGGAGGAATCAACCTGCCTGACTTCAGACTATACTGCAAAGGTACAGTCATCAAGACTGTATAGTACTGACACAAAGACAGAAATATAGATCAATGGAACCAAATAGAAAGTCCAGAGATAAATCCATGCACCTATGGACACCTTATCTTTAACAAAGGAGGCAGGAATATACAATGGAGAAAAGACAATTTCTTTAACAAGTGGTGCTGGGAAAATTGCTTAATTACTTGTAAAAAAATGAAACTAGAACACTTTCTAACACCATACACAAAAATAAACTCAAAATGGATTAAAGATCTAAACATAAGACCAGAAACTATAAAATCCCTAAAGGAGAACATAGGCAAAACACTCTCCGACATAAACCCCAGCAGGATCCTCTATGATCCACCTCCCAGAATTTTGGAAATAAAAGCAAAAATAAACAAATGGGACCCAATTAAACTTAAAAACTTTTGCACAATAAAGGAAACTATAAGCAAGGTGAAAAGACAGGCTTCACAGTGGGAGGAAATAACAACAAACGAAACAACTGACAAAGAATTAATCTCAAAAAAATACAAACAGCACATGCAGCTCAATACCAGAAAAATAAAGGACCCAATCAAAAAATGCGCCAATGACCTAAACAGACATTTCTGCAAAGAAGACATAGAGATGGCTAACAAACACATGAAAAAATGCTCAACATCACTCATTATCAGAGAAATACAAAGCAAAACCACAATGTGGTACCATCTCACGCCTGTTAGAATGCGTGCTGTCAAAAAGTCTACAAACAATAAATGCTAGAGAAGGGGTGTAGAGAAAAGGGAACCCTCTTACACTGTTGGTGGGTATGCAAACTAGTACAGCCACATGGAGAACAGTGTGGAGATTCCTTAAAAAACTGAAAATACAACTTCCATATGACCAAGCAATTCCACTGCTGGGCATACACACTGAGGAAACCAGAATTGAAGGAGACATGTACACCCCAATGTTCATTGCAGCACTATTTACAACAGCTAGGACATGGAAGCAACCTAGATGTCCATCGGCAGACAAATGGATAAGACAGTTGTGGTACCTATACAAAATGGAATTATTACTCAGCTATTAAAAAGAATGCATTTGAATCAGTTCTAATGAGGTGGATGAAACTGTAGCCTATTAAAGAGTGAAGTAAGTCAGGAAGAAAAACACCAATACAGTATATTAATGCATATATATGGAATATAGAAAGATGGTAATGATGACCCTATATGTGAGACAGCGAAAGAGACAGATATAAAGAAAAGACTTTTGGACTCTGTGGGAGAAGGCAAGGGTGGGATGATTTGAGAGACTAACATTGAAACATGTATATTACCATATGTGAAATAGATTATCAGTCCAAGTTTGATGCATGAAACAGGGCACTCAAAGCCAGTGCACTGGAAGAACCCAGAGGGATGGGATGGGGAGGAAGTGGGAGGGGAGTTCTGGATGAGGACACATGTACATCCATGGCTGATTCATGTCAATGTATGGCAAAAACCACCACAATATTGTAAAGTAATTAGCCTCCAATTAAAATAAATACATTTAAAAAATAAAAGAAAAAAATTGAAAGATAAAAACCATATGATAATCTCAATAGATACAAAGAAAGCCTTTGACAAAATTCAACACCCATTTATGATATAAACTCTTCAAAAAATGGGCATAGAAGGAATCTACCTCAACATAATAAAGGCCATATAAACCCACTTCAAATATTACTCTCAATGGTGAAAAACTGAGAGCATTCCCTCTATGATGAGGAATAAGACAACAGTGCCCACTCCTATCACTATTATTCAACACAGTTTTGGAAGTCCTAGCTATGGCAATCAGAGAAGAAAACGAAATAAAAGAAATCCAGGTTTGAAAAGAAGTAAAACTCTCACTGTTTGCAGACATTATACTATATATAGAAAATCCTAAAGATACTATCAGAAACTTACTAGAACCAAGCAGTGAATTTAGTAAAGTCACAGGATACAAAATCAATACACAGAAATCCCTTGCATTCCTATATAATAACAATGAAAAATAAGAAAGAGAAATTAAGGAAATGATCCTAGGAATAAATTTACCTAAAGAAACAAAAGACCTGTATATAGAAAAGTATAAAACACTGATGAAAGAAATCAAAGATGACACAATTAGATGGAGAAATATACCATGTTCTTGGATTGGAAGAATCAATATGGTCAAAATGAGTATATTACCCAAAGCAATCTATAGATTCAACACAATCTCTATCAAACTACCAATGGTATTTTTCACAGAACTAGAACAAATAATTTCACAATTTGCATGGAAACACAAAAGACTCTGAATAGCCAAAGCCATCTTGAGAAAGAATGGAACTGGAGGAATCAACCTTCCTGACTTCAGACTATATACTACAAAGCTATAGTCATCAATACAGTATGGTATGTGTGTTCAGTCGCTCAACCATGTCCAAATCTTTGTGACCCCATGGGCTGTAGGCTTCTCTGTCCATGGGATTTCCAGGCAACAATACTAGAAGATGGGTTGCCATCTTCTCAACCCCAAGACAGTATGGTACTGGCACAAAAACAGAAATATAAACCAATGGAACAAGATCTAAAGCCCAGAGATAAACCCACACACCTGTGAGCAACTTATCTTTGACAAAGGAGGCAAGAATATACAATGGGGCAAAGACAGTCTCTTCAGTAAGTGCTGCTGGGAAAACTTGACAGCTATCTATAAAAGAATGAAATTATAACACTTCCTAACACCTTGCTGCTGCTGCTGCTGCTGCTAAGTTGCCTCAGTCATGTCCAACTCTGTACAACCCCATAGATGGCAGCCCACCACAGTCCCCCATCCCTGGGATTCTCCAGGAAAGAACACTGGAGTGGGTTACCATTTCCTTCTCCAATGCATGAAAGTGAAAAGTGAAAGTGAAGTCACACAGTCGTGTTCAACTCTCAGCAACTCCATGGACTGCAGCCTATCAGGCCTCTCCATCCATGGGATTTTCCAGGCAAGAGTACTGGAGTGGGTTGCCATTGCCTACTCTGTCCTAACACCATACACAAAGATAAATTAAAAATGGATTAAAGACCTAAATGTAAGACCAGAAACTATAAAACTCTTAGAGGAAAACATAGGCAAAATATTCTCTGATGTAAATTACAACAAGATCCTCTATGACCCACCTCCCACTGCTGCTGCTGCTTTGTCACTTCAGTCTTGTCTGACTCTGTGTGACCCTAATGGATTGCAGCCTGCTGTGCTCCTCTGTCCATGGGATTCTCTAGGCAAGAATACTAGAGTGGGTTGCCACGCACTCCTCCAGGGGATCTTTCCAACTCCCAGCTCATCGAACCTGGGTCTCCTGTATTGCAGGCAGATTCTTTACCACTGAGCCACCAGGGAAGTCCCATGACCCACCTCCTAGAGTAATGAAAATAAAAACAAAAATAAACAAGTGGGACCTAGTTAAACTTAAAAGGTTTTTGCACAGCAAAGGAAACTATAAACAAGGTGAAAAGACAACCCTCAGAATGGGAGCAAATATCAGCAAATGAAACACCTGACAAAGAATTAATTTCCAAAATATACAAGCAGTTTATGCAGCTCAATACCAGAAAAAAACGAGCAATCCAATCAAAAAGTGGGCAGAAGACCTAAACAGACATTTATCCAAAGAAGACATAAAGATGGCTAATAAAACACACGAAGATGGTCAAGATTGCTCATAATTAGAGAAATGCAAATCAAAACTACAATGAAACATCACCTCATACCTCTCAGAATGGCCATCATCAAAAAATCTACAAACAATAAATTCTGGAGAGAGTGTGGAGAAAAGGCAACCCTTTTGCACTGTTGATGGAAATGTAAATTGATACAGCCACTATGGAAGACAGTATGGAGATTCCTTAAAAAACTAGGAATAAAATTACCATATGACCCAACAATCCCAGTTCTGGGCATATACCCTGAGAGAACCATAATTAAAAAAGACACATGTACCCCAGTGTTCACTGCAGCACTATTTATAGTAGCTAGGACATGGAAGCAACCTAGATGTCCAACAGATGTATGGATATAAAAGATGTGGTACATATATATACAATCGAATATTACTCAGCCATAAAAAGGAACACATTTGAGTCAGTGCTAAGGAGGTGGATGAACCTAGAACCTATTATACAGAGTGAATTAAACCAGAAAGAGAAAAACAAATATATATTAACACACATATATGAAATCTAGAAAGATAGTTCTGATGAACCTATTTGCACAACAGCAATGGAGATGCAGACATAGAGAACAGACTTATGGACACAGCGTGGTAGGAAGGAGAGGGTGGGATGAATGGATCAAGTGGCATGGAAACACACACTAACATATGTAAAATAGACATCCAGCTGGAATCTGCTGTATGACTCAGGGAACTCTAACTGGGGCTCTGTGACAACCTAGAGGGGTGGGATGAGGTGTGAGGGAGGCACAAGAGTGAAGGGACATAGCATACCTATGGCTGATCCATGTTGATATAGGGCAAAAACCAATACAATATTATAATTATCCTTCAATTATAAATTAATACATTAAAAAAGAATACTGGAGAGGGTTGCCATTGCCTTAGGAGATGTTAAGTCCTTGTCATGGAGAAGGAAATTGTTTAGGCTTGGGAGAAGACTTGCCTAAGGTCACACAGTGGGATGATGACAGAGCCACACTAATTTCCAGGCCTCTCAGTCCCAATTCTATGCCATTCTGCTGCACTGTGCTGGCCCCTAATCAAGGAAGATGACTTAGAGTGAGGACTGTGCAGGTTGCCCTCACACCTGCAAGAGCCATCCTCTTCCTCTCCAATCACACTCTTGTACCAATCCAGCTGAGCCTTCTCTTCAGCATTTCCAGTCCTCACTGACTACCACTATTTTGGACCCACCTAGAACATTCCAGAAAGCTTTCTGTGGCTATTATTCTTATCCAGAAACCCCACTATCACCACTCCCAAACCATGGAACATGTTCCTCTACTCTTCTCCTTGGGATATAAGTTTGAGGGGCCAAAACAAAGGTCCAAACAGAAACCTACCATTGGGGACAAACATAAAGGTAAAGACAAAATGAAAATAATTTGAGCTATTGTTTAAGGAGAATGACCTACAAGATTTGGAATTTGAATTAACATTTCTAAAGCCCACAGACAAAGTCTACTCTCAAAACCATTTTTTTCAGGACCTGAAGGAAGGGCTGTCTAGCTTGGTACTCTTTGGCAGAGCTGTAAATACTGCTGGTAGAGCCCCAATCAAGCTATCCCTGCAACCACTCCTCCCCTAATTTGCAGCCTTCCTGAGAGGCACCTCTTCTTAAGGCGGGCATCTCACCAACTCTAGATGCAGCATAGACCCCAAAATGAGCCCTCTAGCCCCTGTTCCCATTTCCTCAACGCCAGCCCCTCAAATGAATGATCATATTCAGCCATGAGTAATTCATTCTGGCCAGCCTCAGCCTGTCTGTTCTTTTCTCTTGAATGCAGCCTCCTTCATCTTATACGGCAGTCACCACATCTAGCACAGAGCAGCAGCTCAAACAATGTTGGTTCAACTGAATTCTAATTCAGCTAGAGCTTATCAGCCCAAAACTAAAATGCCAGCTTCACTCTTTTCAGGCTGGAGATTTGAGAAAGAGACCTAACCTTTTTGAAGAGAATGCTACCTACCATATGGAGTCACAGTAAGGATTAGAGATAACAAATATAAAAGATAGATTACTTGCTAGGTACCAAGCAGATGTTCAATAAAGGGCCCTTGTGATAGGGCCTCTTGTAGCTACCTTCTCCACTCTAGTTCCTCAGATTTCCCCTTACTGTGATGAGGATGACAAAAGTCTCTTAGCGTTCCCTCTGGTCCCTCCTGCTGCAGCACTGAAATCCCACCCCCTTGCCTCCCCACTTCCATCTCATACATCCTGCACACCCTTGCCAGATTCATTTTCTTACAACTCTGATTTCAGTGCATCACACCTTGACTTAACAAATTATTCAGCACTGCCTACAAGATTAAGGCCAACTCCCTTTGCCTGACCTTCAAGACTTGCTCTCTTCATGTCGCTTGCAGCTTTCCTAGGCTCACTTCTCTGCCCCTTAGCCTCAGCCCCAAATATACAGGGCTTATCCAGTCTAGGAGGTATGGTCACTCAGACTCTGCCTCTACATGGAAATGGGCTTACCTGGTGAAACTTCATGATGCAGCATCTTTCTCCTCAGGCTACTGAGGCTGCCTCTCCAGCTTGCCTGGAATGGTGGAGGCTCTGGGAACCACCTACTTGCCACTCTCCTCTAAGGCTCCCAAACCGCCTTAGAAAGGAATGTATTCAAAGGTGTCATGCCTGCATCATAAGGCTTCCATTATTTCAGTACTAACTCAGCAAGCGTGAGATCAAAGGCAACATACCTTCTTCTTCCTCTGTTCAGATGAAGAACAGGAGAGGAGCTAACTCCAGGGAAAGAGACGTGATAAGGCAGCCAGGAAAGCCTGCAGAGGAGCAGCTGGATCAAGTGAACAGTGGAGACTCCTGACTTTCCTAGGTATCCTCTATATGTACCATATCCTCTATATGCACCATACCCTAAGTGAGAGACCTCAGTAAAGAAACTGAGGTTTGGGAGGGGATCAGATCAGTGTGCTTAGAGGAAGAAGCATTAAACTGAGGGCCAGGAACTTTGTGTTCTTATGAAACCTTTGGCAAACAAATCACTTCCCTGTTCTGGGCCTCAGTTTTCCCATTTAGAAATGGGAGACTGGACTGGGAATCTGCTTCCTCCAGGCTGCATGAAGCTGGGGAAAGGACAGTATTGTGTTTAGTTTTCCAGTGGCTGCTGAATCAGGAGTCATGTTGAGGAAATGTCATTTTGGGGGTTCTAGGCTTCATTGGGAGGCCTGGATGCCTATCTAGGTGGGCCCACTGCAGAACAGAGGTGAACTGCAGCCCTGCCTCAATCCATATGCCTCTCGCTTCTACCCTCCCCCCGCAAGCCCACCCAGCATTCTACTTTTCTGAATGTGCTAGGCCTAGCCTATGAATATATGAAATGTACAGATTCTTGAGGGACCACAGCTGGCCAGGCCCAGCCCTCTCTCTCTGGAGAACTGCAGCCCCCAGTTGAGGGGCACTGTCTAGAGAAGAGGTGTTAGTATCTGCTTAAAAACCCAGCAGGGAAAAAAAAAAACTGTAGATGAAAGCAGTGAAGTCTCTGCAACAAGAAATGCAGATCAAAAGGTTGCAAAGCTCCTCATCCCCACCGCCTGCAGCACCATTATGCCTGCCTCTGACTCCACCAAACTCCCTCAGGCCATTTTGTTCATTGTACTTATTATCCTCTAATTCCAAAAGGGGAGGTGTAGGGGAGAAATGCACCCTCACTCAGCTAGCACCTGCACTTCTGCAGTGGTTCTGGTTTCCCTGCCTGCCTTGCAAGTGACATGAACAGGTTTAAAAAATAAGACCAAGGAGACATGAAAGACTCTGATTATTTAACTCAGAGTCTAAGTTGAAGGTGGAAGAGATGGTTTAATGCCCATGAAATCGCCATGAATTGTCAAGCAGTAGAGCTATGGTGGCCAGCTGTTCTCAACCCCACTGCCAACACACACACACCACACACACCACACACACCACACACTTGGTTTAAGTATAGCATGAGAGGCTCAGATTACATCTGAGAAAGAACTTCCTGGCCATGAGATGGGTAAACCAAGAATGAGTGACACAGGAAGTCTATGAAATGCCTCTTCCGAGGGCTTTACTTTTATCACCCAGTCTATCTGCCTGGACAGGATTTGAGGCAGGGGAACTGAAGAAATAACACTAGGCAGCTCTCTTCTAGCCCCTTCTTCCTCTTTGGTTCTTCAAAGCCAGACTTGTTGCTATTTCTCTCATTCCCTTCATCCTCTGGTTCAGAGAGTATAAATGTAACAGTTCTTGAGGAATTTTTAACACCTCCACTATACTATGAGAGAAACACTGGACTGCCAGCTTCTTTCAGCTACTTCTCTTCTGAAACTTTCAGCCCCTGACAGGTTGTAGAACAAGACTGAAAAAGCAAGAGATGTGAAAGGGGAGGAGTTCCTAGAAAGCTAACCAAGCTTCTTTTTTTTCACTCTTAATGAATGGGTGAGGTAAGAAGAGGGGTTGATTCATGTGATTTGTACTGATTTATGCTGAATGGATATAGTGGATAAGAGGAGCTGCACAGGAGGCAGCTGTTGGTGGTGGTATTTAGTTGCTAAGTCTCTCCCTAAATTCTATGTGAACTTAAGTAAGTCTCTGCTGCTTTCTGAGGCCTCGGGATTCCCGTCTGTAGGAAAAGGAATCCAAACTGGTGCTTCCTGAAGGCCTGTCCAGCTGGGAGAAAAACGATCAGCAAAGGACTAAGGGGCACTCAGCCTTTACCACATTGGTATATAGAATCCTGGCTCTGTCCTTCCCCACCGCCCCAACAAGATCCCCTGCAAAACCAGAGAGGCTGACAACATACAGTTTCCCTCTAGAGATAGCCTGCTCCCCTAGTTCTTCCAGATCCAAAGATGATTTTTTACACGCCCAACTTATGGCACTCTTCCAATCCCTTTCTAAGAACCCATTCTAAAACCCTTTCTAAAATCCTGTTTTATTGTGACATATCTGCACACAAAAAAATATCAGAACTTCCCAATTCCCCACTCTTTGATGGCCCCTTCCTTCATTCCTTCAAGATCAGGCCCCATTTCACAACCTGGCATTTGGGAAACTCAACACCACTGGGCCTCAGCTTCCTTTTTACCTTGCTGTTGCTGTTGTTCAGTTGCTAAGTCATGTCTGATTCTTTAAGACCCTAGGAACTGCAGCATGCCAGGCTGCCCTGTCCTTCACTATCTCCCAGAGTTTGCTCAAATCCATGTTCATTGCGTCAGTGATGCCATTTAACCATCTCATCCTCTGTTGCCCCCTTCTCCTTCTGCCCTCAATCTTTCCCACCATCATGGTCTTTCTCAGCGAGTCAGCTCTTTGCACCAGGTGGTTAAAGTATTGGAGCTCCAGTTTCAGCATCAGTCCTTCCAGTGAATATTCAGGACTTATATCCTTTATGGTTGACTGGTTGAATCTCCTTGCAGTCCAAAAAGACTCAAGAATCTTCTCCAATAACACAGTTCAAAAGCATCAATTCTTCGGCACTCAGCCTTCTTTTGGTCCAACTCTCACATCCATACATGACTACTGGAAAAACCACAGCTTTGACTATACAGATCTTTATGGCAAAGTGATGTCTCTGCTTTGTAATATGCTATGTAGATTTGTCATAGCTTTCCTTCTAAGGAGCAAGCGTCTTTTAATTTCATGGCTGCAATCGCTGTCTGCAGTGATTTAGGGCCCAAGTAAATACAATCTGTCACTGCTTCTACTTTTTCCCCCTTCTATTTGTCATGAAGTGATGGGAACGAATGCCATAATCTCAGTTTTTTGAATGTTGAGTGTTAAGCCAGTTTTTTCACTCTTTTCTTTCACTTTCATCAAGAGAGTCTTTATTTCCTCTTCACTTTCTGCCATTAGAGTGGTTATCATCTGCATAACTGAGGCTGTTGGTATTTCTCCTGACAATCTTGATTCCGGCTTGTGATTCATCCAGCTCAGCATTTCACACGATGTACTCTGCATACAAGTTAAATAAGCAGGGTGATAATATACAGCCTTGATGTACTCCTTTCCCAATTTTGAACCAGTCCATTGTTCCATGTCCAGTTCTAAGTGTTGCTTCTTGACTTGCATATAGGTTTCTCAGGAGGCAGGTAAGGTGGTCTGGTATTCCCATCATGTGAAGAATTTTTCACAATTTGTTGCGATCCACACAGTCAAAGGCTTTAGCACAGTCAATGAAGCAGATGTTTTTCTGGAATTCCCTTGCTTTCTCTATGATCCAACGGATGTTGGCAATTTGATCTCTGGTTCCTCTGCCTTTTCTAAATCCAGCTTGAACATCTGGAAGTTCTGGGTCTTTTCTGGTTGAGATTGTAAGGGGCCTTTCTACCTTGGAGCCATACAATCTCAACCAGAAAAGACTGTCACTTCACTCATCCTGCTTGCCAGCCACTCCCTCTCATTCCTAATTTTGCTTATACAACTATCCTTTGCTTAACCAAAACCCCTCTAATTTCTGGAGGCTTCCAAGGACAATACCCCATGTACACACAGATCTCTCATCTCTCTCCATGGCAGGTGTCTCTAGATTCATGAATTAGCTGGGGACTGGGCAATGCAGGTCCTGAGATTATAGACATTGTGCTTTATTTTTTTTAAATTGTAGATGAAACCCATTCCCCTTCTCAATCTTCATTATGTATACTCAATAAATACATGAGACTTAAGTATCATTTTTCTAATCATTTTCATGTGAATCAGGACAAGTGCCAGTTGGGAACATAAAGGTCTTCTCCAAAGCTTGACAGACATTAAGTCCTTCCTGAGCATTCATCACCGCTACGCATTGCTAGGGTTTCATGGAACTTTGGCTGAGATTCAGGTTTCATTTACCCCTGTAAGAAGTTCGGGCAGAACCCAGACATCCATGGTATCAGGGAAACAAAGTAGAGGCAGGGAAATTTAATTATAGTTTTTTTCCTAAGCCAGAAAATCCCAAGGGATGCAGGTAGCTTGAAGGAGTTCAGAGTTCTGAGAAAGAAGAGGTCATCATGGATTGCAAGAGATGGAAAGACACTAAGGAGATAGGCCCAGAGCTGAGAGGGAAGAGAATTTGAACATTGTAGGGTGAGTGAGTCTGAGTGTGGGGAGGGGAATCATATAGGGCAGATATGTTGGGTGGCTGCTGGTTTGAGACAGTGCAGAGGACATGTCTAGCTCTGAACCACAGATGCCCAAATGTAAGTAGGGGATTGTATTGGTGCTTGGTCAAAGTGAGAGGAGGTGACTGTAGTGTCCTATCTGCAGTTCTTGCTAGTGTCACAAAAGTCCCCAGCTAGCCTTCCATTAAAGTGAGGGATTTACTGGGTCTCATTTTCTCCTCTCATAGGTACCTAGGCTTTGCCAGGGACCTGTAGTGTACAGAGTTTTCCACCCTCAGAGGTGTGTTAAAGGTCCAAGAAGAGCCTTTCAAGTCCCTAGATAGCTCCTGGGCTTCCCTGGTGGCTCAGATGGTAAAGAATCCACCTACAATGCAGGAGACCTGGGTTCGATCCTACGGTTGAGAAGATCCTCTGAGGAGGGCATGGCAACCCACTCCAGTATTCTTGCCTGGAGAATCCCCATGGACAGAGATGTCTGGTGGGCTACGTCCATGGCATGGCAAAGAGTCAGACACGACTAAGCAACTAAGCACAGCACAGATAGCTCCCTCCCTCTTGTTCCTCAGAAAGGCCTAGAGTCCACAGAAAGGGGCACACTTCCGCTCAGACTGAGCAGTGGGTGGGGCCAAATGAGGGGAGCTGCACTGAGGGAGGGAGCTCTGCTAGACTCCCCAAGGGGTGGGTGGGGAGTCCAACAAAGCAGGACCCTCCATCAAGCCCATGTGAATGCAGCAGGCAGGTAAAGCTGCAGGAAATATTTGTGTGAGGGCCAAAGGTTCACCTTGACTCCCGTGGCCCATGCCAAGGCAAGCTTGGCGCATGGAGGCTGGCTCTGCAGGGCCTGTCCTGAGCTGTGGCACGCCTAGCACAGCCCCTCACTGCCAGGAGAGCCTAGGCCAAGTCTGATGGTCACCAGTCAGAGGTGTCTGCAGCAGACAATGACAATGGCCCATAAGGCTGGGTATTTTCAGGAAATTTGAAGTTGGAGGATTTGGCTGCTTCTCTAGCTCTCTCACACACACCCAAACGGCTGTTTCTCTACTACAATAATTGCTCCCCCGACCTATGGCACAGAACCGCCGCCCCCCCCCCGCCCCCCGCCACACACACACACCACACCACATCACACCGTGGTTATCGCTATTTTTAAACCAGAGGTTGGAGAGAAAAGCGCGGCCAGTACCCTCCAAGGGGACAGGAGGCGAGGCTGGGCGGGGGAGGGGGAGCAGGGACAGGAGAGAGGCGCGGGGGCGAGGGGGAGTTTGACAAAGCGGCCTTGCAGCTCTAACCCAAGGACTAGCTTGAGCTGCTGCCCTAACCCAAGGTACTGCGAGAGATGGGTTGCCAGCCTCTCTGTCCGCGGGGGCGGGCGCCAGATGCGCCCGGAAGCCTAGGAGCAGGGGGCGCGGCTGGTTGGGGCCTCAAGGCCGAGGTTCCAAAGGGAAGTGAGCAGCCCACAGGCCCAACTGAGCTCCTCGAGGGAGGAGACAAAGTAGATACCCCAACCCTCGCCAATGCAACTACCCGTTGGGCCCAGGCCAGCGCGTAGGTTTCGTCCCTAGAGGAGAGGGAAAGGCAGGAGATGCGCCGGGAAGGGGAGGGTCGGCAGCCGGGTCGCTGTGATGAGCGATACTCGTCTAACACAGCTGTTACAGCTAATGTGCTACAACAAAGCTGTAGAGCTCCGGGCCTACAAAAGCACCGCTGGGGGTGCTGGTTGGCTTCTCCCCTCATGAGACCACAGGGCAGCACGTGCGGGTTGCGTCCCCTGCCTCCCCCGAGAGCCCCAAGGCATGGCCCAGGATAGTCCGCTGGCCTGCCTTCCTTTTTCCACCTCTAGCCGCGGTCTCTAGCGCTCAGAGGACATGGCTCTGACCCTCACCAGAAAGTCCTTAAAGCTGCTTCCAAAGGGGAGCGCAGAGCGGTCCGGACGCCGACCGGCCCAGCCCTTAGAGCTCCTTTCCAGGCGGCCAGAGTGGAGCACGCGAGACTGCACCGTATGGCGGGCAGGCGGAGGCTCCTGCTGCGCGCAATGCTTACCCGGCCCGGTCCGGTTTCCAGCCCGGTTTTTGTCTCTTGCGCCGCCCTGGCTGGAGCTGGAGCCTTGGCTGCTACCGCTGAGAGCGTCGCCACCGCCGCCCCTGCCGCCGCCGTGGCTCCAGTCACCTCCAGCACCAGCTCCCCTTCCCCAGGCTCTGGACTGCTCCCCCATACCCCTCCCCCGCCCCGGACTTCACAGCCACAGGGTGGGGCTTTGGCTTCCTGATTGGCAGGCGTGTGGTCCAATCACCACGGTGAGAAGGCGTTTCCTGACTCGCCCACTGTTTTCCTTGGTGTGTTTCTCTTTAAATGCAAATAAGCGCGGGCGTGGTGTTGGCAGGGGGCGGAGAGGCTCCAGAACCCCTAGCGGGGACTCCTCAGTCTCCCACCCTCTCACGCCCGGTGGGTAGCTGCTTGGCGACACCGTAAGCTCCAGGGGCTGGTCCCGTCAGTATGGAGCTCTCTGGAGCCCGGTTTCGCTTTTGCAGGCGCTTTTATTTCCGTGGCCGAGGTGCAATCGGGCCGCGGCGCGCTGGCCGCCACCGGTAGTATATTCCAGAGAGGCCAGCTGGGACAGGCGGGGTGGAGAGGTTGGGGTTCCTGAGGGACTACAACGCACCCTCTGCACTTTGCTGCCCCACCCTTAGGCATAGAATCAGGGCCCCGGGCGCCTGCCCTAGAGCGGCTCAGAGGGACCCACCTGCCAGGAAAGTCAATTGCAGCTCCAACGTCCCAGCTTCCTCCACCTTTTCGGCACACTGGAGCCTTAACATAGAGTCCAGCTTCTACCAGTTACTGAAAAGTCTGTTGCTGCCCAGGGAAGAGAAAGTGCTTCCCCAAGGTCACCTATCCTGCTAGTAACTGGGGCAGATTTGGAATTCAGGACCCGGCCTCCCAGTCCAGGGCTGCTTTCACTTTTCTTCTTTATAAAGACCTGTTTCCGTGATTGACTCTCACCCTAATTTCCCACTTTTTATGGAACTTGAGGGGATCCCCAAAGTCTCTAGTGGCCCTCCCAGCCCTTTGATGTTCAGCTAGGCTTTGCACAGTTCCCTATCCCTGAAAAACCTGGGTATTGAGAGAAAAATCTTGTCTGGGCTCAGACTGGAGGTCAAAGTTGAAGGTGGAATGAGGAGGCCTGTAGTAGTCCTGCTGCTGATGTGTCTGGAATGTGGTAGGGGGCCAGCCTGAACTTGGGTCTCTAGCCTGAGGGCATTAAATGGCATTGGTGGCTGTCAGGGCCAGGTGAACTGAGGCAGCAAAGAATCCAGTTCTACCACTAGCTCAAGAGTATCCAGAAGGCCCAGCCCTAAAACTCTGTGAATGTCTAAAAAGCAGGGGAGGGGGGCGAGGAGGGGTGGAAGTGATACAGTTGAGGAGGGGGGAGGGATTAGAGAAGGATGCCTGCCATTTTTTGCATTGCAGGAGGAGTGCTCTCTGTTGTTCTATTGGGTTCTATCTGCCTTGAAAAGATCCAGCTGCTAAACTGGTAAGAGGAGGACTACTGCCCCTGTGTGTGTGGACCAAAGGAAGTTACACGGTTGCTAGGGCTGGAATCTGTTCCAGCTCTGCCTCAGACTTGCTGTATGAACTTAGTCTGTCCGTTTTGTCTTGTGGGTCAGACCATCATACCATCTCCACAAGGAGGGTGTAAAACTGGTCAAGCATACAGAGTCTTCCAACTCTGACAGTTCAACTCAATTTTTTTATAATATTACATGACTTTCCATGACATTCTATACTTTGTCAACAAACATCAGTATTTTAACATCATAGCTCCTCTCCTCATCTTAGGTCCAAATAAATGTCAGAGAGAATGGGACTGCGGCCGGCTCATTGTGCAACTTTGTTGGGCGAGTGCCTTCTTCTCCCTAGCCTCAGTTTCCCCATTTAGATGGCTGGACTGTAATGTTTCCCTGGAGCTGTGATTTCCTGTTTTGTAAAGCCCTGATTCTCATTTATTGGACCTGATTTGGAGGTGTCTTTTTTCCCAGTACCTCCTTCATAAACTTCTTCACTGCCTCATGCCTCTGGTTGCCTGCCACCTCTTCCCGTTTCACCCAGAACCTTGATTCTCTGGAGTAGACCAAAGATTATAATTTGGAGGAGACAGTTTCTAAATCTAGAGTCCAGGGAAACATGAGGCCAGGATAGTTTCAGCTGTGGGAGCAGGAAGATGAGATGTACAGAGTAGTAAAGTGGTAGGCTTGAAATAACACTGAGGTGAGGGGCACTGATGCACTGCTCCTGTCAGAGGAGCTAATCCTCAATATCCTGTACCCAGCTACCAACAATATTCCACAGCAGTCAGATTTGGGACTGAGAAATATTTGACATTGGGCTGGGCCCAAAAGAAATAGGGATTGCAGAAAATGAAAATAATTTTTGACCTGATAAAGAGGTCCCAGATGGGTGGACTTCTTCTTGGTGCTGATATTTCTAAGTCTCAGGTGAAGATTGTATATATGCACGTTAAGGTGGAAGGGATGTTGTGGGGGATGGCACAGCTCCTTGTTTGTATAGCTCACTTCTCCCTAGGAACAATGTATGGCACAAACTTATACCTCAAACTGCTTTTTCGAAGAGAGTGCCCTCCAGGCCCCCATTATACATGCTGACACACAATCAACTTGTTTGGTCACTACAGGGGCTGGTGGTGGAGAGCAAGAATATGTCCTTAAGTTTCTTCACCTACAAAGTGGAGATAATCTCTCTGCTACTCAATACCTTGTTCCTGTGGTGAAAAACCCATGAGAACAGATGTGCAGGCTGTTTAGAGGCAACTCTATAAGCATAGACTGATTCACATGACTACAGTGCTCATTTCTCTGTTCCCCAAATGTTCCATGGGCACCTCCTCTATGACAGGCCTGGTCATAAGCTTTGGGAGAAGTGGGTACAGTGATAACATTCTGGGAGAAGGGGGAAATTGGGGATAGAGTTCTGAGAGGAGCTGAAAGGCAGACTAGAGGTCTAGCAAAGGTGGTCTGGAGCACTGCAGATGAAAAGATTCCTTCTCTCCAGGGGGAGAGGGAGGGTCATCAAAGATTCGTGGAGGATGGCCTTGATGGTTATGTCAAGTTAAACAAGTTAGAAAGGCAGGTGTGGGGAAATTAGCAAGATGGTGCCAGTCAGGCTCTCTCACCCCATGCTCTCATGCCCTCTTGCCCCATGTTCTGTAAACAATGACTTTGCACAGTTATGTAACAGCTGAGATCACTTAGAGCACTGCACATGTGCATAACAAGGTACTCATTTGGTTACAGCTACTTTGTGCAGTACCCCTGTACGAGCTTCACCATGAAAGCCCTGGCTGCTACTTCTTTGGGGTTACACTGGGGCAACATCATGGTTATGTTATATGAGGTTATGTTATGGCTCTGTTATAGCTACGTTATGGTTATGTTGTGACTCCTGCTATGGCTGCCGCATCAGCCAGGAGAGAGACTGTGTTATGGCTGCCATGCCAGCCAGGAAAAAAATAAAAGAAAATGAAGTCACTCAGTCGTGTCCGACTCTCTGCGACCCCATGGACTGTAGCCTACCGGGTTCCTCCGTCCAAGGGATTTTCCAGGCAAGAATACTGGAATGGGTTGCCATTTCCTTCTCCAGGAGATCTTCCGAACCCAGGGATTAAAGCCAGGTCTCCTGCATTGTAGGCAGACGCCTTACCGTCTGAGCCGCCAGGGAAGTCAGGAAAGAGTAAATGTGTCTGCAATTCCTACAGTTCCTTGGGTCTCTTTCCAGCCTCTTAACTCGAGCCTTGCTTACCCTGGGTTCAGCAAACAGCACACACAGTGTGAACAGTGAGACAGTTGGTGCCATGAGCAGGATTGGCACATGGGTGATTTCCAGGATAATTCATGCTGATGAATATTCTTAAGTACCTCTGCCTCCAATTTCCTTATCCCACAGTGAGCCACAGCTTACCCCTGCCTCAGCTGGAGACTCTCCAAGACACACAGGTAAGTCTGGTCCAGGCTCCCATGATGTCACTGATTTTGCCCTGGGTCCTGGTGAGCACTAGACCTTGTGTGCACTCTCCAAGAGTAGAATTTCTATTTCCCCCAGTTCTGTGGAGCTCCTGCGCTCAACCTCTCCTGGCCTTCAAAGCCAAATGCTCTAGGGGCCCCTCCCCTCAATGCCAAACCCTCAGGGTGGGGAGCCTGATATGAGGCTCTGAACTCTCACTCCTGTGGGAGAACTTCTGTGATACAATTGATATCTAGTTTATGGGTTGCCCACCTGGGGAATTAATTATATTGCAAGTGTTCTCCCTACCGCCCGCCCCCCGCCCCTGGTCTCATTGGGTTTCTTCTTTATGTCTTTGGATGTAGAATCTCTTTTCTAGTAGGTTCCAGTCTTTTTATAGATGGTTGTTCAGCAGTTAGTTGTAATTTGGTGTGCTCATTAGAGGGTGTGAACTTAAGGTCCTTTTCCACCATTTTATCTCTCCCACCCAGAGATTCTTTTTGATTGAGCACAGACACACCAAATTTCCCAGAGAAGGGGGTCTCTTTCATACTTATACCCTCTGTGCCCAAAAGAGAGTTTAGCACAGACTTAGTGCTAATCATGTGTTTGCGGAACATAGTCAAACAAGGCATCTTTAGGTCTATTATTGAGCTTAATTGCCAATACCCACCATTAAAATATGATGTTGTCACTCTCATCTGCACCAGACCATGTGTTTGGTGCCACATCCATGGTGATAAACTATACACAGTTTATGGCCTCACAGCAGCCAGTGTAGTGGAGGAGGCACACAGCCAATGTGACTAATGCCCTGTAGTATCTGACTTGGGCAAGGCACTTGATGAGGTTACCATCTGCTAAACTGAAGAATATAGGAATAGGATTAGAGGATGTAATGATTCTGTTTAGGACAGCCTGAGTTTGATTTGTTTTAAAGTTTCCCTTCTGGGAACTTTGCACTTGCTGTTTGGAGTGCCCCTAATGTTTGTCCTCTGAATACTGACATAGTTTGTGCCTCATTTTCTTCAGGTATCTTTCAAGTATCACCTTATTAGTGAAACTTTCCCTGGATGCTTGAAATATAAAATAGAAAATCCCCATTCCTACCTCCTTCATTCTCTAATCCGTTAATTGTCCTTTTATTCTTACCCACGGAATTTATCACTTCCTGGTATATTATTTTTATAGTCATTTGAAATTATTTATTTTTATTTGGAGGATCATTACTTTACAATATTTTGTTGACTTCTGCTATATACCAACATGAATCAGCCATAGGTATATGTATGTCCTTTCCCTCTTGAATCTCCCTTCCACCTCCCACCCCATCCTAACCGCTCTAAGTTATTGTCTATTTCTCATCATGCTAAATGAAAGCTCCGTGAGGGCTGACAGACAAGTAACAAAATACCTAAGTAAAGTATATTGTATGTGAGGTGGCAATAAATGACATGAAGAAAAATAGAGGCAGGAAAGGGGGTACAAGGAGTATTGGTGGGATAATACTGCTTTAAAAAGGGCAGTTCAGGTAGGCACTTATTGAAAAGGTGAAAGTCAAGCAAGATCCAAGGGAACTGAGGGAGCAAACTATGAGAATATGTGGAAGAGAAGCAGTGCAGGCAGAAGGAACAACAACTAAAAAGATCCTAAGGTGGGAACATGTTGGAATGTTAGAGGAACAACAAGGAAGCCAGTATAGCTAGAGCAGAGTGAGTATGGGGAAAAGTGGTAGAAGAGGGTGTCAGAGAGGACATGGGAGGTAGATGGCATATGACTTTGTACATTATTTAAAGACTAAACTTTGAAGATTTTTAAAATAATTTATTTTATTTTTTACTTTACAATACTGTATTGGTTTTGCCATACATTGACATGAATCCGCCACGGGTGTACATGAGTTCCATCACAGCACAGTTTATAATAGCCAGGACATGGAAGCAACCTAGATGTCCATCAGCAGAAGAATGGATAAGAAAGCTGTGGTCCATATGCACACTGGAGTATTATTCAGCCACTACAAAAGAATACATTTGAATCAGTTTTAATGAGGTGGATGAAATTGGAGCTTTTGCAGATTTTGAGCTGGGAAGGTGACATGGTCTTAGTAAAATGGCTAGGGAGTTGTAGCATCAAGGAAGGAAGCATTGAGACCAAATGGAGGCCCCTACAGGGATCCAGCTGAGAGGTAACGGTGGGCTCAGACCAGAGGAAAAGCAGTAGACGTGCTGAGAAGTAACTGAGTTCTAGATGTATTTGGAATATAGAACTGGCCAGACTTGATGATGAAGGGTGTGAGAGAAGAATAAGGAATAGGAGCTTACAAAACTATGAGAGGAAGGGACTGGCAAAGTGAGACCAGAGCCAGGGAGATCTGACTCTCCCAGAAATCATATAAAAGATGGTATTCAGTTCAGTACAGTTCAGTCGCTCAGTCGTGTCCAACTCTTTGAGACCCCATGAACTGCAGCATGTCAGGCCTCCCTGTCCATCACCAACTCCCGGAGTTCACTCAGAACTCACATCCATTGAGTCGGTGATTGCCATACAGCCATCTCATCCCTCTGTCGTCCCCTTCTCCTCCTGCCCCCAATCCCTCCCAGCATCAAAGTCTTTTTCCAATGAGTCAACTCTTCGCATGAGGTGGCCAAAGAACTGGAGTTTCAAGCTTTAGCATCATTCCTTCCAAACCAATACCAGGAGTGATCTCCTTTCAGAATGGACTGGTTGGATCTCCTTGCAGTCCAAGGGACTCTCAAGAGTCCTTCTCCAACACACCACAGTTCAAAAGCAGCAATTCTTTGGCACTCTATCAGATCTAGTCCCTTAAATCGTATTTCTACCAAGAATGTATTTGTCAGATGCCCAGAGGCACAGAAAGATAAAAGTAGTAAAGATGTCATTGGTATGGATCTGAGTAGTCACTGGTGATGTGGGCAAGGCCAGTTTGGAGCAGGTGTAAGGGTGTATGCCAGACTGCAATGGAATGTCAAGAGCTTGGTCTGAAATAAAAGGGAGAATATATGCAGTGTCCTTGCTGTAGAAGTGTGACTGCAAAGAGATGGTAGCTAAAGGGGCCCTGAGTTTCAGGTTCTTTTTATAAAAGAGTATGAGCTTGCTTATAAGCTGAGGAAAAAAAACCAATCAAGGTGAAGATATAGGAAACAGGATAATTGATGAGTGGGAGGCCCTGGATGAGGTTGGGGATGGGATCCAGAGCCCCTGGAGATACACTTGGCTTGGAAGAAAGACTAAGACAAGAGGGAAGGATATGTAGATGCAATAGAATGTGTTGTTTATGGAAAGTTGATGATAGCACATCTATGACATCTACCTGTTCTGGTAAGTGGGAGGCAAAGTCCTCAAGTGAGAGGTAGCTGGGGAGATTCGAGGAAACCTGCTATTACTGGACAAAGTTTGAAATAGTTACTGGCAGAGAATGTGAAAGCAGATAAAGACCTTTTAAATTCTTCTATAGTGTACATCAAACCAGGCTTGAAGAAGACAATGGCTTGATCCAAAGTTAGTGTGTTATTAGGTGAGAGATTGAAATTAATTGAATGAACACAGGGTAAAAATATAGTCAAGGAAGGAAGTGAAGACAGGAGAGAGGAGCAAATAGAGAGAAGGTAGGGGATAATATGATGTCGGAAACACAGAAACTTCTGAAGGTGAACAATGCAAAGAAATAGAGGAAAACAACAGAAAGGAAAATATGAGAAATCTCTTCAAGAAAACTAGAGATACCAAAGGAACATTTCATGCAAAGATGACTCAATAAAGGAGAGAAATGGTATGGACATAACAGAAGCAGAAGATATTAAGAAGGAGGTGGAAGAATACACAGAAAAACTACAAAAAAAGATCTTAATGACCTCAGATAATCACAGTGATGTTATTACTGCTGTTGGCCCCTGAGGCCAAACTATAGAAAGGGAACACTGCCATTTCAGTTCAGTTCAGTCGCTCAGTCATGTCCGATCTTCGCGACCCATGGAACGCAGCACGCCAGGCCTCCCTGTCCATCACCAACTCCCTGGAGTTCACTCAGATTCACGTCCATCAAGTCAGTGATGCCAATCCACGATCTCATCCTCTGGTCGTCCTCTTCTTCCTCCTGCCCCCAATCCCTCCCAGCATCAAGTCTTTTCCAATGAGTACTCTTCGCATGAGGTGGCCAAAGTATGGAGTTCAGCTTTCAGCATCATCCTTCCAAGAAACCAGGGCTGGTCTTCTTCAGAATGGATGGTTGGATCTCCTTGCAGTCCAAGGGACTCTCAAGATCTGTCAACACCACAGTTCAAAAGCATCAATTCTTTGGCACTCAGCTTTCTTAAGTCCAACTCTCACATCATACATGACTACTGGAAAAACCATAGCCTTGACTAGATGGACTTTGTCGCAAAGTAATGTCTCTGCTTTTAATATTCTATCTAGGTTGATATAGACTTTTCTTCCAAGGAGGAAGATGTCTTTTAATTTCATGGCTGCGCACCATCTTCAGTGATTTTGGAGCCCCAATAAATTCTTAACTGTTCCATGTTTACCCATCTTTTGCCCTGAAGTGATGGGACCGATGCCATGATCTTTTTTCTAATGTTGACTTTAAGACACTTTTTCATCTCTCTTTCACTTTCATCAAGAGGCTTTTTAGTTTCTCTTCACTTTTTTGCCATAAGGGTGGTGTTCTGCATATCTGAGGTTATTGATACTTCTCCGGCAATCTTGATTCCGCTTGTGCTCTCCATCCAGATTCCATGACTCTGCATATAGTTAATAAGCAGGTGACAATATACAGCCTGAGTACCCTTTCCTATTGAACCAGTCTGTTGTTCCATGTAGTTCAACTGTTGCTTCTTGATCTGAATACAGTTCTCAGAGAGGCAGTAGGTGTCTGGTATTCCCATCTCTTAGAATTTTCACAGTTTTTTGGGATCACACAGTCAAAGGCTGATAGTCAATAAAGCAAAATAATGTTTTTCTGGAATCTCTTGCTTTTCTATGATCCACGATGTTGGCAATTTGATCTCTGGTTCTCTGCCTTTTCTAAAACCAGTTTGAACATCGGAACTTCACGTTCAGTACTTCTGAAGCCTGCTTGGAGAATTTTGAGCATTCTTTCTAGCATGGAGATGAGTGCAATGTGGTAGTTTGAGATTCTTTGGTTCCTTTTTTGGTATTGGAATGAAAACTGACCTTTTCCAGTCCTGTGGCACTGTGAGTTTTCCAAATTTGCTGGGCATATGAGTGCAAGCTTCATAGGATCATCTTTAGGATTTGAAAAGCTCAACTGGAATTCCATCACTCCACTGCTTTGTTCATAAGTGATGTTTCCCTAGGCCCACTTGACTTCATTCCAGGATGTCTGGCTTCTAGATGAGTGATCATGTGTTATCTGGGTAGTGAAGATTTTTTGTAAGTTTCTTCTGTGTATTCTTGCCACCTCTTCTTAATATCTTCTTGCTCTTGTTAGGTCTTACATTCTGTCCTTTATCGAGCCCATCTTTCATGAAATCCCTTGTATCTCTAAATTTCTTGAAGATCCTAGCTTTCCCATTCTGTTCTTTTCCTCTATTTCTTTGCACTGATACTCGAGAGAAGCTATCTACTTTCCTCTGCTATTCTTTGGAACTCTGCATTCTGATGGCTATATCTTTCTTTTCCCTTTGCTTTCTGCTTCTCTTCTCTTCAAGCTGTTGTAAGGCCTCCCAGACACGCATTTTGCTTTTTTGCATTTCTCTATCTCCATCTAGGCATGATTCTATGACATGCTCTGTACTATCAACGAACTTCATTATGTTCATCAGGCACTCTATCTATCAGATCTAGGCCTTAAATCTATTCTTGATCCACTGTATAATCATAAGAGGATTTGATTTAGGTCATACCTGAATGGCTTACGGTTTTCCTCACTTTCTTCAGTTTAAGTCTGAATTTGGTAATAGCAGTTCATAGATCTGAGCCACATCAGGACTCCGGGTCTTGTTTTTGTTGACATTATAGAGCTTCACTCCACTTAGCTGCAAAGATATAAATAAATCTGATTTCGAGTGTTGACCATGTGGTGATGATCCATGTGTAGAGTCTTCTCTTGTGTTGTGAATGAGGGTGTTTGCTATGAACCAGTGCATTTTCTTGGCAAAAACTCTAGTAGTCTTTGCCCTGCTTCATTCACATTCCAGAGCCTAAATTTGTCTATTTTTCCAGGTGTCCTTGACTTCTTAGCTTTTGCATTCCCAGTCCACTATAATGAAAAGCATTCTTTTTAGGTGTAAGGTTCTAAAAGGTCTTGTAAGTCTTCATAGAACTTGTTCAACTTCAGCTATCCTTCACTGTTATGTTGGGGCATAGACTTGATTACTGCGATATTGAATGGTTTGCCTTGAGACGAACAGAGATCTATTCGTCATTTGAAGATTCTGTCATTTTTATGAGAATTGCATCCAAATACTGCATTTCAGACTCTTGGACCATGATGCTACTCCATTCCTGAGTATCCTGCCCGCATAGTAATGACTACCATACCTGGTCATCTGAGTAAATTCAGCCCATTCCAGTCAATTTAGTTCACTTAATTACCTACAATCCGTAGACTCTGTTCACTCTTGCCATCTCTTGTTTGACACACTTCCAGTTTGCCTGTGATTCAGCGGACCTGACATTCTGGTTCCTATGCAATACTTGCTATTTACAGGCATCAGACCTTGCTTCTATCACCAGTCACACTCCACTAGCTGGGTATTGTTTTTCTTTTGGCTCCATCCCTACATTCTTCTGAGTTATTCTCCACTGATTCTCCAATAGCATATTGGGCCCCTATTGACCTGGGGAGTTCCTCTTTCATTATCCCTATCATTTTGCCTTTTTCATAACTGTTCATGGGGTTCTATCAAGCAAGAATACTGAATGTTGCCATTCCTTCTCAGAGAGACCACATTCTGTCAGACACTCTCCCACACCTGCCACACACTGTCTTGGGTTGACCTGCAGCCATGAACTTAGTTTCATTGAGTTAGACAAGGCTGTGGTCTAGTGTTATTAATTGACTAGTTTTCTGTGAGTATGGTTTCAAGTGTGTCTACCCTCTGATGCCCTCTTGTAACACCTACCAATCTTACTTGGGTTCTCTTACCTTGGGCGTGGATATCTCTTCATGGCTGCTCCAGCAAAGCGCAGCTGCTGCTCCTTACCTTGGATGAGGTGGTCTCCTCACTGCTGCCTTCTTGACCTTCAACGTGGATGGTCCTCTAGGCCCACTGCCCCTGCGCAGGCCCACCACTCCCTTGGATGTGGGTGTGCTTCTCCTGGCTGTTGCCCCTGGCCTCCAGCGTGGGCTTGCTCCTCCAGGCCGCTAACCCTGGCCTCGGGTGCTGCCCCTGGCTCGAATGCGGGGTGCCTCCTCTCAGCTGCCGCTCCTGACTCGGATGTGGGGTAGCTCCTTCTCAGCCATTCCTGCACCATCATAGCCTGGTGCTCTAGCCGCTGCCCCTGACCTCAGACTTGGGGTAAGCTCCTCTTGCTGTGCTTAGTGAGCCGGTCGCAGCCGCCTGCGCTTAGTGCCACTGCCATCAGTTCAGTTCAGTCGCTCAGTCGTGTCCAGCTCTTTGCAACCCGTGAATCGCAGCATGCCAGGCCTCCCTGTCCATCACCACCTCCCAGAGTCACTCAGACTCACGTCTACGAGTCAGTGATGCCATCCAGCCATCTCATCCTCTATCGTCCTTCTCCTCCTGCCCCAATCCTCCGCAGCATCAGAGATCTTTTCACATGAGTCCAACTCTTTTTCATGAGGTGCCAAAGTACCTGGAGTTTTCAGAATTTACAGCATCATCCTTCCAAGAACACCCAGGGCGATCTCGTCTCAGAATGGACCTGGTTGGATCTCCTTGCAGCTCCAAGGGAACTCTCCAAAGAGTCTCTCCAACACCCAGTTCTCAAAGTCCATCAACCTTCTTCAGCACTTCAGCCACCTCTACACAGTCACAACTCCTCACATCCATACAGACTCACAGAAAAAAAAAATCATAAGCCTTGACAAATCAGACGACCTTAGTCGGCAAATAAATGATCTGCCTTTGACAAATAAACACAAACCATACTCTAATCTAGGTGTTCGTAACTTTCCTTCCAGAAGAATAACAGTCTTTTATTTCAAAAATGCTGCCATCCACACTGCAGTGATTTTGGCAGCAACAAACCCCAAAATACCAAACCTTACTGCCCACACTGTTCATCCACCTCTGTTCTCCCCACTATTCCCATACAAGTGATAGACCGGATGCCATGATCATTCGTCATTCTGAAAGTTGAGCTTAGGCCAACTTTTCCTCACCTGATCTCCACCTGTCACTTTCATCAAGAGGCTTTTTAGTTTCCCTTCAACTTTCTGCCATA